>NW_026992175.1:0-19648 GCF_029215605.1 Mirounga angustirostris | reverse complement strand
AGAGGTAAGTATATATGGCCCTTTCCTTCGGCTCCCCCGCACACGTTAGAAATGGCTTCTATGTTGGTGAAACAAGACGGGAGCTGAAAGTTGCATTCCGCACAGACTTGCTTTCCACACTTAAGCCTATGGTACTTTCGCCAGGGTTCCCCCCGTGCATTAGGTATCCCTTCCCTAAGCATGAAACCAGGCGTGAGTGGAAAGATGCATTCTACACAACCTTGTTTTCAGAGTTACGTCCATAACCCTTGCGTTATGCTTCCACAGCCACTCTGGAAACTGCTTCTGTAGACCTCAGGAAAGGTGTTCGCCTCAAAGACGGTTTCCCTACGTAATGCTGTTTCATGGAGTAAAGGCTATGGCCCTCTCCTTATGCCTCCACACGTACATTTGGAAACTCTCCTGACCTCATGAGCCCATATGCTAGCTGAAAGATCCATTTCACACAGACTTGTTTCTCAGAGATGAGTACAGGGCACGGCACGTTCCTTGTGCTTCCACAGCGACTATTCAAAAGGCTCCTGTCTTCAAGGAGAAGGAAGTTAGGTGAAAGACGGTTTCGTAAAAGTGAGGTTGCTTCTTAGAGGCAGGTATACGGCACTTTCCTTACGCTTCCACGCAGACGTGTGAAAACGCTTCTGTGTTCACGAGAGAAGGCGTCAGTTGAAAGCTGCCTCGTACCCCGACACGTTTCTCAGAGTTCGGTCTATGGAACTTGCCCTACGCGTTCCCACGCAGGATTGAGATGGCTTATCTCTTTTCTATCGCCAGGAGGGAAGTGGCACGGTTTCCCTCTGTGTTCCTGACTGATTATAGTCCGGCCTCGGTCAGGTGACCCAGATCCGTTGCGCCCTCGAACGCAGGTCCGGGCAGAGTGAGTTCCACAGCGGGGGCTAGGGTTTAGGGTTACGGGGTCTGGGAGATGGTAGGAGGCTAACGATGGCCGTGTGGACAGCTGTCCTGAGGCCTGGCTTGAGGTGGAGCTACCTAGTGTGAAAGCCAGGGTTAGGGGCTGCTTTCCGGGACTAGGCACACCGTGCTTTCGAGGGTCGGGTTTGCGCTCGAATCCTGCCATCAGGACCCTCGCAGTGGCTGCCAGGGGCACAGCTTGCGTCCCTGTCCCTGGAGGATGTGTCCCAATTACCGTCGAGCCGCAGACTTAGTTGGCAGGCCCAGGTTAGGGCCAGAAGCACGCCTCTTGCTAGGGTGAGAGTCCGGGATATGGGAGGCCCCTAGCCGTGGGTGGTGCGCAGAAGTGCCCTGAGGGATGCGTGGAGGGCAAGCAGTAGGGGGAGCGTCTGGCTTCCGAGTTGGCCTCAGGGAGATGCTCCTCGTGGTCCTGGGGTCTAGTGGGTTGCTCACGAGGATCATGGTCTCCAGCACCATCTGGAGCAGGGGCTGCAAGGCGCAGGGTTTCCTTCTCGGTTCTTGCCTGATCGGCCTGGCATAGCCCCAGTGTCCAAAATCCATGTGGGACAACCGTCCAGGGGTGGGGGTCTGGTCGGAGCCACATCCAGGGTAGAGTTTGGGTTCTGGCACTGAAGACGTTAGGGGCCCAGTCGTCTGTGGGGCAGCGTCCTCTCCTGAGGGCTGAGTCTGGGGGACTAGCAGTAGGGTGGGGCTCGGGCTTCGGGCCTGGCCTCAGGGGGCTGCTCCTCGTGTTGCTGAGGTGCAGGGTTCTCATTAGAATCCTGGTGTCCGGCACTATGCCAGGGGTTGCGATTCGCACAGTTCCCCTTCTTCGTCCCCCATTAGCCTGGCACGGCCCAGGTGTCCGGAATCCATTTTGGCCTCACACCTAGGGCTGGGGTCTGGTCGGGGCCACATCCAGGGCCAAGGGTCACGGGTAGAGAGTCCTCAACACTTTGGGGTCCAAGTCAACGGCAGGGCCGTGTCCCATCGTGAAGGCTGAGTGGAGGGCGAGCACTAGGGTGAGGCTCGGGCTTCGGGCTTGGCCTCAGGACATTACTGCTCCTCGTGTTCCCGAGGTGTGGGTCGTGGACTCGATTCGTGATCTCCAGAATCCTCCCAGGGGATGCACGTCGCCCGGCTCCCTTCTCTGTTCCTGCCCGAATCGCCTGGATTGCCCAGGGGCCCCAAATCGGTTTTAGCCTCACAAGAGGCGTTTGGGGGTGCGGGCGTGTGCCGGGGCCACATCCAGGGCTCAGCGTTTGGCTTCTAGTCTTGAAGATGTGAGGGGGCCCCTGCCGCTCTGACGGCAGGGGGCGCCGCAGTACCCTGAGGGCCGAGTGGAGGGCTGGCAGTAAGGGGAGGCTCGGGCTTCGGTCAGTACAGGGCACTTTTCCGTGGGCCTCAACGCCCGCTTTTCTGAACCTCCTTCTCTCTCCAGATAAAGGATGTTCGCTGAGAGCCGGTGCCGCCACAGGGTGGTTCTGTAGCGCTTTCCTTAGGCCTCCACACTGCGCTTGCGAAAAGGCGTCTACTTTCGTGAAACGCGTTGTTAGGGGAGCTTGCATTCTAGCCGGGCTTTTTTCTCTGAGTTCGGTATGTGGCACCGTCCTGAAGCTTTCCACGCAGCTTTGAAATTGCCTGTGGCTTCCGGAAAGATGTTAGCTGTAAGAGCGTTTCTCTTAGGGGCTGTGTCTTGGGGTTAAGGACGGGCCACTTTCCTTATGCTTGCACAGGTACCTTGGGAAACTCTTCTAACTTCCTGGAACAAGATGTGAGGTGGCTGATCCAGTCGGCAGGGCCTTGTTTCTCGGAGTAAAGTGTACTACGGCACTTTCATTAGGCTTCCACAGCCATTTTGGAAAGGATTCTCTTTCCAGGATAGAAGATGTTAGTGGAAAGCTGCCGTGTCGGCAGACTTGCTTTTCCAGTGTTAAGTACAGGGCACTTTCCTTATTCCTTCACACACACACACACACACACACACACACCACACCACACACACACAAACACACACACACACACACACACACACACCCACGGTTGAACATGCTTCTTTCCCTTCAGGAAAGAAGTTGTTCGTTGAAAGACGGTTTCTCGCCAAGGTTTTTTTTTTTCTCCTGAGAGGTACGTCTATGCACTTTTTCCTTAGGCGTCCGCACACACCCTTGAAAACCCTTCCGTAAGCCAGAAACGAGCTGTGAGTTGAAAGATGCGCTCGTTCCACGCAGGCCTCTTTCTAAGAGCAAGCATATCACACTTTTCCTTGGGCTTCCACACACACTTTTGAAAAACGTCAGGAAAGCCGTGAGTGGAAGGACGGGTTTTCTACAGTGGTTTTTCATAGAGGTAAGTATATATGGCCCTTTCCTTCGGCTCCCCCGCACACGTTAGAAATGGCTTCTATGTTGGTGAAACAAGACGGGAGCTGAAAGTTGCATTCCGCACAGACTTGCTTTCCACACTTAAGCCTATGGTACTTTCGCCAGGGTTCCCCCCGTGCATTAGGTATCCCTTCCCTAAGCATGAAACCAGGCGTGAGTGGAAAGATGCATTCTACACAACCTTGTTTTCAGAGTTACGTCCATAACCCTTGCGTTATGCTTCCACAGCCACTCTGGAAACTGCTTCTGTAGACCTCAGGAAAGGTGTTCGCCTCAAAGACGGTTTCCCTACGTAATGCTGTTTCATGGAGTAAAGGCTATGGCCCTCTCCTTATGCCTCCACACGTACATTTGGAAACTCTCCTGACCTCATGAGCCCATATGCTAGCTGAAAGATCCATTTCACACAGACTTGTTTCTCAGAGATGAGTACAGGGCACGGCACGTTCCTTGTGCTTCCACAGCGACTATTCAAAAGGCTCCTGTCTTCAAGGAGAAGGAAGTTAGGTGAAAGACGGTTTCGTAAAAGTGAGGTTGCTTCTTAGAGGCAGGTATACGGCACTTTCCTTACGCTTCCACGCAGACGTGTGAAAACGCTTCTGTGTTCACGAGAGAAGGCGTCAGTTGAAAGCTGCCTCGTACCCCGACACGTTTCTCAGAGTTCGGTCTATGGAACTTGCCCTACGCGTTCCCACGCAGGATTGAGATGGCTTATCTCTTTTCTATCGCCAGGAGGGAAGTGGCACGGTTTCCCTCTGTGTTCCTGACTGATTATAGTCCGGCCTCGGTCAGGTGACCCAGATCCGTTGCGCCCTCGAACGCAGGTCCGGGCAGAGTGAGTTCCACAGCGGGGGCTAGGGTTTAGGGTTACGGGGTCTGGGAGATGGTAGGAGGCTAACGATGGCCGTGTGGACAGCTGTCCTGAGGCCTGGCTTGAGGTGGAGCTACCTAGTGTGAAAGCCAGGGTTAGGGGCTGCTTTCCGGGACTAGGCACACCGTGCTTTCGAGGGTCGGGTTTGCGCTCGAATCCTGCCATCAGGACCCTCGCAGTGGCTGCCAGGGGCACAGCTTGCGTCCCTGTCCCTGGAGGATGTGTCCCAATTACCGTCGAGCCGCAGACTTAGTTGGCAGGCCCAGGTTAGGGCCAGAAGCACGCCTCTTGCTAGGGTGAGAGTCCGGGATATGGGAGGCCCCTAGCCGTGGGTGGTGCGCAGAAGTGCCCTGAGGGATGCGTGGAGGGCAAGCAGTAGGGGGAGCGTCTGGCTTCCGAGTTGGCCTCAGGGAGATGCTCCTCGTGGTCCTGGGGTCTAGTGGGTTGCTCACGAGGATCATGGTCTCCAGCACCATCTGGAGCAGGGGCTGCAAGGCGCAGGGTTTCCTTCTCGGTTCTTGCCTGATCGGCCTGGCATAGCCCCAGTGTCCAAAATCCATGTGGGACAACCGTCCAGGGGTGGGGGTCTGGTCGGAGCCACATCCAGGGTAGAGTTTGGGTTCTGGCACTGAAGACGTTAGGGGCCCAGTCGTCTGTGGGGCAGCGTCCTCTCCTGAGGGCTGAGTCTGGGGGACTAGCAGTAGGGTGGGGCTCGGGCTTCGGGCCTGGCCTCAGGGGGCTGCTCCTCGTGTTGCTGAGGTGCAGGGTTCTCATTAGAATCCTGGTGTCCGGCACTATGCCAGGGGTTGCGATTCGCACAGTTCCCCTTCTTCGTCCCCCATTAGCCTGGCACGGCCCAGGTGTCCGGAATCCATTTTGGCCTCACACCTAGGGCTGGGGTCTGGTCGGGGCCACATCCAGGGCCAAGGGTCACGGGTAGAGAGTCCTCAACACTTTGGGGTCCAAGTCAACGGCAGGGCCGTGTCCCATCGTGAAGGCTGAGTGGAGGGCGAGCACTAGGGTGAGGCTCGGGCTTCGGGCTTGGCCTCAGGACATTACTGCTCCTCGTGTTCCCGAGGTGTGGGTCGTGGACTCGATTCGTGATCTCCAGAATCCTCCCAGGGGATGCACGTCGCCCGGCTCCCTTCTCTGTTCCTGCCCGAATCGCCTGGATTGCCCAGGGGCCCCAAATCGGTTTTAGCCTCACAAGAGGCGTTTGGGGGTGCGGGCGTGTGCCGGGGCCACATCCAGGGCTCAGCGTTTGGCTTCTAGTCTTGAAGATGTGAGGGGGCCCCTGCCGCTCTGACGGCAGGGGGCGCCGCAGTACCCTGAGGGCCGAGTGGAGGGCTGGCAGTAAGGGGAGGCTCGGGCTTCGGTCAGTACAGGGCACTTTTCCGTGGGCCTCAACGCCCGCTTTTCTGAACCTCCTTCTCTCTCCAGATAAAGGATGTTCGCTGAGAGCCGGTGCCGCCACAGGGTGGTTCTGTAGCGCTTTCCTTAGGCCTCCACACTGCGCTTGCGAAAAGGCGTCTACTTTCGTGAAACGCGTTGTTAGGGGAGCTTGCATTCTAGCCGGGCTTTTTTCTCTGAGTTCGGTATGTGGCACCGTCCTGAAGCTTTCCACGCAGCTTTGAAATTGCCTGTGGCTTCCGGAAAGATGTTAGCTGTAAGAGCGTTTCTCTTAGGGGCTGTGTCTTGGGGTTAAGGACGGGCCACTTTCCTTATGCTTGCACAGGTACCTTGGGAAACTCTTCTAACTTCCTGGAACAAGATGTGAGGTGGCTGATCCAGTCGGCAGGGCCTTGTTTCTCGGAGTAAAGTGTACTACGGCACTTTCATTAGGCTTCCACAGCCATTTTGGAAAGGATTCTCTTTCCAGGATAGAAGATGTTAGTGGAAAGCTGCCGTGTCGGCAGACTTGCTTTTCCAGTGTTAAGTACAGGGCACTTTCCTTATTCCTTCACACACACACACACACACACACACACACCACACCACACACACACAAACACACACACACACACACACACACACACCCACGGTTGAACATGCTTCTTTCCCTTCAGGAAAGAAGTTGTTCGTTGAAAGACGGTTTCTCGCCAAGGTTTTTTTTTTTCTCCTGAGAGGTACGTCTATGCACTTTTTCCTTAGGCGTCCGCACACACCCTTGAAAACCCTTCCGTAAGCCAGAAACGAGCTGTGAGTTGAAAGATGCGCTCGTTCCACGCAGGCCTCTTTCTAAGAGCAAGCATATCACACTTTTCCTTGGGCTTCCACACACACTTTTGAAAAACGTCAGGAAAGCCGTGAGTGGAAGGACGGGTTTTCTACAGTGGTTTTTCATAGAGGTAAGTATATATGGCCCTTTCCTTCGGCTCCCCCGCACACGTTAGAAATGGCTTCTATGTTGGTGAAACAAGACGGGAGCTGAAAGTTGCATTCCGCACAGACTTGCTTTCCACACTTAAGCCTATGGTACTTTCGCCAGGGTTCCCCCCGTGCATTAGGTATCCCTTCCCTAAGCATGAAACCAGGCGTGAGTGGAAAGATGCATTCTACACAACCTTGTTTTCAGAGTTACGTCCATAACCCTTGCGTTATGCTTCCACAGCCACTCTGGAAACTGCTTCTGTAGACCTCAGGAAAGGTGTTCGCCTCAAAGACGGTTTCCCTACGTAATGCTGTTTCATGGAGTAAAGGCTATGGCCCTCTCCTTATGCCTCCACACGTACATTTGGAAACTCTCCTGACCTCATGAGCCCATATGCTAGCTGAAAGATCCATTTCACACAGACTTGTTTCTCAGAGATGAGTACAGGGCACGGCACGTTCCTTGTGCTTCCACAGCGACTATTCAAAAGGCTCCTGTCTTCAAGGAGAAGGAAGTTAGGTGAAAGACGGTTTCGTAAAAGTGAGGTTGCTTCTTAGAGGCAGGTATACGGCACTTTCCTTACGCTTCCACGCAGACGTGTGAAAACGCTTCTGTGTTCACGAGAGAAGGCGTCAGTTGAAAGCTGCCTCGTACCCCGACACGTTTCTCAGAGTTCGGTCTATGGAACTTGCCCTACGCGTTCCCACGCAGGATTGAGATGGCTTATCTCTTTTCTATCGCCAGGAGGGAAGTGGCACGGTTTCCCTCTGTGTTCCTGACTGATTATAGTCCGGCCTCGGTCAGGTGACCCAGATCCGTTGCGCCCTCGAACGCAGGTCCGGGCAGAGTGAGTTCCACAGCGGGGGCTAGGGTTTAGGGTTACGGGGTCTGGGAGATGGTAGGAGGCTAACGATGGCCGTGTGGACAGCTGTCCTGAGGCCTGGCTTGAGGTGGAGCTACCTAGTGTGAAAGCCAGGGTTAGGGGCTGCTTTCCGGGACTAGGCACACCGTGCTTTCGAGGGTCGGGTTTGCGCTCGAATCCTGCCATCAGGACCCTCGCAGTGGCTGCCAGGGGCACAGCTTGCGTCCCTGTCCCTGGAGGATGTGTCCCAATTACCGTCGAGCCGCAGACTTAGTTGGCAGGCCCAGGTTAGGGCCAGAAGCACGCCTCTTGCTAGGGTGAGAGTCCGGGATATGGGAGGCCCCTAGCCGTGGGTGGTGCGCAGAAGTGCCCTGAGGGATGCGTGGAGGGCAAGCAGTAGGGGGAGCGTCTGGCTTCCGAGTTGGCCTCAGGGAGATGCTCCTCGTGGTCCTGGGGTCTAGTGGGTTGCTCACGAGGATCATGGTCTCCAGCACCATCTGGAGCAGGGGCTGCAAGGCGCAGGGTTTCCTTCTCGGTTCTTGCCTGATCGGCCTGGCATAGCCCCAGTGTCCAAAATCCATGTGGGACAACCGTCCAGGGGTGGGGGTCTGGTCGGAGCCACATCCAGGGTAGAGTTTGGGTTCTGGCACTGAAGACGTTAGGGGCCCAGTCGTCTGTGGGGCAGCGTCCTCTCCTGAGGGCTGAGTCTGGGGGACTAGCAGTAGGGTGGGGCTCAGGCTTCGGGCCTGGCCTCAGGGGGCTGCTCCTCGTGTTGCTGAGGTGCAGGGTTCTCATTAGAATCCTGGTGTCCGGCACTATGCCAGGGGTTGCGATTCGCACAGTTCCCCTTCTTCGTCCCCCATTAGCCTGGCACGGCCCAGGTGTCCGGAATCCATTTTGGCCTCACACCTAGGGCTGGGGTCTGGTCGGGGCCACATCCAGGGCCAAGGGTCACGGGTAGAGAGTCCTCAACACTTTGGGGTCCAAGTCAACGGCAGGGCCGTGTCCCATCGTGAAGGCTGAGTGGAGGGCGAGCACTAGGGTGAGGCTCGGGCTTCGGGCTTGGCCTCAGGACATTACTGCTCCTCGTGTTCCCGAGGTGTGGGTCGTGGACTCGATTCGTGATCTCCAGAATCCTCCCAGGGGATGCACGTCGCCCGGCTCCCTTCTCTGTTCCTGCCCGAATCGCCTGGATTGCCCAGGGGCCCCAAATCGGTTTTAGCCTCACAAGAGGCGTTTGGGGGTGCGGGCGTGTGCCGGGGCCACATCCAGGGCTCAGCGTTTGGCTTCTAGTCTTGAAGATGTGAGGGGGCCCCTGCCGCTCTGACGGCAGGGGGCGCCGCAGTACCCTGAGGGCCGAGTGGAGGGCTGGCAGTAAGGGGAGGCTCGGGCTTCGGTCAGTACAGGGCACTTTTCCGTGGGCCTCAACGCCCGCTTTTCTGAACCTCCTTCTCTCTCCAGATAAAGGATGTTCGCTGAAAGCCGGTGCCGCCACAGGGTGGTTCTGTAGCGCTTTCCTTAGGCCTCCACACTGCGCTTGCGAAAAGGCGTCTACCTTCGTGAAACGCGTTGTTAGGGGAGCTTGCATTCTAGCCGGGCTTTTTTCTCTGAGTTCGGTATGTGGCACCGTCCTGAAGCTTTCCACGCAGCTTTGAAATTGCCTGTGGCTTCCGGAAAGATGTTAGCTGTAAGAGCGTTTCTCTTAGGGGCTGTGTCTTGGGGTTAAGGACGGGCCACTTTCCTTATGCTTGCACAGGTACCTTGGGAAACTCTTCTAACTTCCTGGAACAAGATGTGAGGTGGCTGATCCAGTCGGCAGGGCCTTGTTTCTCGGAGTAAAGTGTACTACGGCACTTTCATTAGGCTTCCACAGCCATTTTGGAAAGGATTCTCTTTCCAGGATAGAAGATGTTAGTGGAAAGCTGCCGTGTCGGCAGACTTGCTTTTCCAGTGTTAAGTACAGGGCACTTTCCTTATTCCTTCACACACACACACACACACACACACACCACACCACACACACACACAAACAGACACACACAAACAGACACACACCGCCCCCCCCCCCCCACGGCTGAACATGCTTCTTTCCCTTCAGGAAAGAAGTTGTTCTTTGAAAGACGGTTTCTCGCCAAGGTTTTTTTTTTTTCTCCTGAGAGGTACGTCTATGCACTTTTTCCTTAGGCGTCCGCACACACCCTTGAAAACCCTTCCGTAAGCCAGAAACGAGCTGTGAGTTGAAAGATGCGCTCGTTCCACGCAGGCCTCTTTCTAAGAGCAAGCATATCACACTTTTCCTTGGGCTTCCACACACGCTTTTGAAAAACGTCAGGAAAGCCGTGAGTGGAAGGACGGGTTTTCTACAGTGGTTTTTCATAGAGGTAAGTATATATGGCCCTTTCCTTCGGCTCCCCCGCACACGTTAGAAATGGCTTCTATGTTGGTGAAACAAGACGGGAGCTGAAAGTTGCATTCCGCACAGACTTGCTTTCCACACTTAAGCCTATGGTACTTTCGCCAGGGTTCCCCCCGTGCATTAGGTATCCCTTCCCTAAGCATGAAACCAGGCGTGAGTGGAAAGATGCATTCTACACAACCTTGTTTTCAGAGTTACGTCCATAACCCTTGCGTTATGCTTCCACAGCCACTCTGGAAACTGCTTCTGTAGACCTCAGGAAAGGTGTTCGCCTCAAAGACGGTTTCCCTACGTAATGCTGTTTCATGGAGTAAAGGCTATGGCCCTCTCCTTATGCCTCCACACGTACATTTGGAAACTCTCCTGACCTCATGAGCCCATATGCTAGCTGAAAGATCCATTTCACACAGACTTGTTTCTCAGAGATGAGTACAGGGCACGGCACGTTCCTTGTGCTTCCACAGCGACTATTCAAAAGGCTCCTGTCTTCAAGGAGAAGGAAGTTAGGTGAAAGACGGTTTCGTAAAAGTGAGGTTGCTTCTTAGAGGCAGGTATACGGCACTTTCCTTACGCTTCCACGCAGACGTGTGAAAACGCTTCTGTGTTCACGAGAGAAGGCGTCAGTTGAAAGCTGCCTCGTACCCCGACACGTTTCTCAGAGTTCGGTCTATGGAACTTGCCCTACGCGTTCCCACGCAGGATTGAGATGGCTTATCTCTTTTCTATCGCCAGGAGGGAAGTGGCACGGTTTCCCTCTGTGTTCCTGACTGATTATAGTCCGGCCTCGGTCAGGTGACCCAGATCCGTTGCGCCCTCGAACGCAGGTCCGGGCAGAGTGAGTTCCACAGCGGGGGCTAGGGTTTAGGGTTACGGGGTCTGGGAGATGGTAGGAGGCTAACGATGGCCGTGTGGACAGCTGTCCTGAGGCCTGGCTTGAGGTGGAGCTACCTAGTGTGAAAGCCAGGGTTAGGGGCTGCTTTCCGGGACTAGGCACACCGTGCTTTCGAGGGTCGGGTTTGCGCTCGAATCCTGCCATCAGGACCCTCGCAGTGGCTGCCAGGGGCACAGCTTGCGTCCCTGTCCCTGGAGGATGTGTCCCAATTACCGTCGAGCCGCAGACTTAGTTGGCAGGCCCAGGTTAGGGCCAGAAGCACGCCTCTTGCTAGGGTGAGAGTCCGGGATATGGGAGGCCCCTAGCCGTGGGTGGTGCGCAGAAGTGCCCTGAGGGATGCGTGGAGGGCAAGCAGTAGGGGGAGCGTCTGGCTTCCGAGTTGGCCTCAGGGAGATGCTCCTCGTGGTCCTGGGGTCTAGTGGGTTGCTCACGAGGATCATGGTCTCCAGCACCATCTGGAGCAGGGGCTGCAAGGCGCAGGGTTTCCTTCTCGGTTCTTGCCTGATCGGCCTGGCATAGCCCCAGTGTCCAAAATCCATGTGGGACAACCGTCCAGGGGTGGGGGTCTGGTCGGAGCCACATCCAGGGTAGAGTTTGGGTTCTGGCACTGAAGACGTTAGGGGCCCAGTCGTCTGTGGGGCAGCGTCCTCTCCTGAGGGCTGAGTCTGGGGGACTAGCAGTAGGGTGGGGCTCGGGCTTCGGGCCTGGCCTCAGGGGGCTGCTCCTCGTGTTGCTGAGGTGCAGGGTTCTCATTAGAATCCTGGTGTCCGGCACTATGCCAGGGGTTGCGATTCGCACAGTTCCCCTTCTTCGTCCCCCATTAGCCTGGCACGGCCCAGGTGTCCGGAATCCATTTTGGCCTCACACCTAGGGCTGGGGTCTGGTCGGGGCCACATCCAGGGCCAAGGGTCACGGGTAGAGAGTCCTCAACACTTTGGGGTCCAAGTCAACGGCAGGGCCGTGTCCCATCGTGAAGGCTGAGTGGAGGGCGAGCACTAGGGTGAGGCTCGGGCTTCGGGCTTGGCCTCAGGACATTACTGCTCCTCGTGTTCCCGAGGTGTGGGTCGTGGACTCGATTCGTGATCTCCAGAATCCTCCCAGGGGATGCACGTCGCCCGGCTCCCTTCTCTGTTCCTGCCCGAATCGCCTGGATTGCCCAGGGGCCCCAAATCGGTTTTAGCCTCACAAGAGGCGTTTGGGGGTGCGGGCGTGTGCCGGGGCCACATCCAGGGCTCAGCGTTTGGCTTCTAGTCTTGAAGATGTGAGGGGGCCCCTGCCGCTCTGACGGCAGGGGGCGCCGCAGTACCCTGAGGGCCGAGTGGAGGGCTGGCAGTAAGGGGAGGCTCGGGCTTCGGTCAGTACAGGGCACTTTTCCGTGGGCCTCAACGCCCGCTTTTCTGAACCTCCTTCTCTCTCCAGATAAAGGATGTTCGCTGAAAGCCGGTGCCGCCACAGGGTGGTTCTGTAGCGCTTTCCTTAGGCCTCCACACTGCGCTTGCGAAAAGGCGTCTACCTTCGTGAAACGCGTTGTTAGGGGAGCTTGCATTCTAGCCGGGCTTTTTTCTCTGAGTTCGGTATGTGGCACCGTCCTGAAGCTTTCCACGCAGCTTTGAAATTGCCTGTGGCTTCCGGAAAGATGTTAGCTGTAAGAGCGTTTCTCTTAGGGGCTGTGTCTTGGGGTTAAGGACGGGCCACTTTCCTTATGCTTGCACAGGTACCTTGGGAAACTCTTCTAACTTCCTGGAACAAGATGTGAGGTGGCTGATCCAGTCGGCAGGGCCTTGTTTCTCGGAGTAAAGTGTACTACGGCACTTTCATTAGGCTTCCACAGCCATTTTGGAAAGGATTCTCTTTCCAGGATAGAAGATGTTAGTGGAAAGCTGCCGTGTCGGCAGACTTGCTTTTCCAGTGTTAAGTACAGGGCACTTTCCTTATTCCTTCACACACACACACACACACACACCACACCACACACACACACAAACAGACACACACAAACAGACACACACCGCCCCCCCCCCCCCCCACGGCTGAACATGCTTCTTTCCCTTCAGGAAAGAAGTTGTTCGTTGAAAGACGGTTTCTCGCCAAGGTTTTTTTTTTTTCTCCTGAGAGGTACGTCTATGCACTTTTTCCTTAGGCGTCCGCACACACCCTTGAAAACCCTTCCGTAAGCCAGAAACGAGCTGTGAGTTGAAAGATGCGCTCGTTCCACGCAGGCCTCTTTCTAAGAGCAAGCATATCACACTTTTCCTTGGGCTTCCACACACGCTTTTGAAAAACGTCAGGAAAGCCGTGAGTGGAAGGACGGGTTTTCTACAGTGGTTTTTCATAGAGGTAAGTATATATGGCCCTTTCCTTCGGCTCCCCCGCACACGTTAGAAATGGCTTCTATGTTGGTGAAACAAGACGGGAGCTGAAAGTTGCATTCCGCACAGACTTGCTTTCCACACTTAAGCCTATGGTACTTTCGCCAGGGTTCCCCCCGTGCATTAGGTATCCCTTCCCTAAGCATGAAACCAGGCGTGAGTGGAAAGATGCATTCTACACAACCTTGTTTTCAGAGTTACGTCCATAACCCTTGCGTTATGCTTCCACAGCCACTCTGGAAACTGCTTCTGTAGACCTCAGGAAAGGTGTTCGCCTCAAAGACGGTTTCCCTACGTAATGCTGTTTCATGGAGTAAAGGCTATGGCCCTCTCCTTATGCCTCCACACGTACATTTGGAAACTCTCCTGACCTCATGAGCCCATATGCTAGCTGAAAGATCCATTTCACACAGACTTGTTTCTCAGAGATGAGTACAGGGCACGGCACGTTCCTTGTGCTTCCACAGCGACTATTCAAAAGGCTCCTGTCTTCAAGGAGAAGGAAGTTAGGTGAAAGACGGTTTCGTAAAAGTGAGGTTGCTTCTTAGAGGCAGGTATACGGCACTTTCCTTACGCTTCCACGCAGACGTGTGAAAACGCTTCTGTGTTCACGAGAGAAGGCGTCAGTTGAAAGCTGCCTCGTACCCCGACACGTTTCTCAGAGTTCGGTCTATGGAACTTGCCCTACGCGTTCCCACGCAGGATTGAGATGGCTTATCTCTTTTCTATCGCCAGGAGGGAAGTGGCACGGTTTCCCTCTGTGTTCCTGACTGATTATAGTCCGGCCTCGGTCAGGTGACCCAGATCCGTTGCGCCCTCGAACGCAGGTCCGGGCAGAGTGAGTTCCACAGCGGGGGCTAGGGTTTAGGGTTACGGGGTCTGGGAGATGGTAGGAGGCTAACGATGGCCGTGTGGACAGCTGTCCTGAGGCCTGGCTTGAGGTGGAGCTACCTAGTGTGAAAGCCAGGGTTAGGGGCTGCTTTCCGGGACTAGGCACACCGTGCTTTCGAGGGTCGGGTTTGCGCTCGAATCCTGCCATCAGGACCCTCGCAGTGGCTGCCAGGGGCACAGCTTGCGTCCCTGTCCCTGGAGGATGTGTCCCAATTACCGTCGAGCCGCAGACTTAGTTGGCAGGCCCAGGTTAGGGCCAGAAGCACGCCTCTTGCTAGGGTGAGAGTCCGGGATATGGGAGGCCCCTAGCCGTGGGTGGTGCGCAGAAGTGCCCTGAGGGATGCGTGGAGGGCAAGCAGTAGGGGGAGCGTCTGGCTTCCGAGTTGGCCTCAGGGAGATGCTCCTCGTGGTCCTGGGGTCTAGTGGGTTGCTCACGAGGATCATGGTCTCCAGCACCATCTGGAGCAGGGGCTGCAAGGCGCAGGGTTTCCTTCTCGGTTCTTGCCTGATCGGCCTGGCATAGCCCCAGTGTCCAAAATCCATGTGGGACAACCGTCCAGGGGTGGGGGTCTGGTCGGAGCCACATCCAGGGTAGAGTTTGGGTTCTGGCACTGAAGACGTTAGGGGCCCAGTCGTCTGTGGGGCAGCGTCCTCTCCTGAGGGCTGAGTCTGGGGGACTAGCAGTAGGGTGGGGCTCGGGCTTCGGGCCTGGCCTCAGGGGGCTGCTCCTCGTGTTGCTGAGGTGCAGGGTTCTCATTAGAATCCTGGTGTCCGGCACTATGCCAGGGGTTGCGATTCGCACAGTTCCCCTTCTTCGTCCCCCATTAGCCTGGCACGGCCCAGGTGTCCGGAATCCATTTTGGCCTCACACCTAGGGCTGGGGTCTGGTCGGGGCCACATCCAGGGCCAAGGGTCACGGGTAGAGAGTCCTCAACACTTTGGGGTCCAAGTCAACGGCAGGGCCGTGTCCCATCGTGAAGGCTGAGTGGAGGGCGAGCACTAGGGTGAGGCTCGGGCTTCGGGCTTGGCCTCAGGACATTACTGCTCCTCGTGTTCCCGAGGTGTGGGTCGTGGACTCGATTCGTGATCTCCAGAATCCTCCCAGGGGATGCACGTCGCCCGGCTCCCTTCTCTGTTCCTGCCCGAATCGCCTGGATTGCCCAGGGGCCCCAAATCCGTTTTAGCCTCACAAGAGGCGTTTGGGGGTGCGGGCGTGTGCCGGGGCCACATCCAGGGCTCAGCGTTTGGCTTCTAGTCTTGAAGATGTGAGGGGGCCCCTGCCGCTCTGACGGCAGGGGGCGCCGCAGTACCCTGAGGGCCGAGTGGAGGGCTGGCAGTAAGGGGAGGCTCGGGCTTCGGTCAGTACAGGGCACTTTTCCGTGGGCCTCAACGCCCGCTTTTCTGAACCTCCTTCTCTCTCCAGATAAAGGATGTTCGCTGAAAGCCGGTGCCGCCACAGGGTGGTTCTGTAGCGCTTTCCTTAGGCCTCCACACTGCGCTTGCGAAAAGGCGTCTACCTTCGTGAAACGCGTTGTTAGGGGAGCTTGCATTCTAGCCGGGCTTTTTTCTCTGAGTTCGGTATGTGGCACCGTCCTGAAGCTTTCCACGCAGCTTTGAAATTGCCTGTGGCTTCCGGAAAGATGTTAGCTGTAAGAGCGTTTCTCTTAGGGGCTGTGTCTTGGGGTTAAGGACGGGCCACTTTCCTTATGCTTGCACAGGTACCTTGGGAAACTCTTCTAACTTCCTGGAACAAGATGTGAGGTGGCTGATCCAGTCGGCAGGGCCTTGTTTCTCGGAGTAAAGTGTACTACGGCACTTTCATTAGGCTTCCACAGCCATTTTGGAAAGGATTCTCTTTCCAGGATAGAAGATGTTAGTGGAAAGCTGCCGTGTCGGCAGACTTGCTTTTCCAGTGTTAAGTACAGGGCACTTTCCTTATTCCTTCACACACACACACACACACACACACACCACACCACACACACACACAAACAGACACACACAAACAGACACACACCGCCCCCCCCCCCCCCCACGGCTGAACATGCTTCTTTCCCTTCAGGAAAGAAGTTGTTCTTTGAAAGACGGTTTCTCGCCAAGGTTTTTTTTTTTTCTCCTGAGAGGTACGTCTATGCACTTTTTCCTTAGGCGTCCGCACACACCCTTGAAAACCCTTCCGTAAGCCAGAAACGAGCTGTGAGTTGAAAGATGCGCTCGTTCCACGCAGGCCTCTTTCTAAGAGCAAGCATATCACACTTTTCCTTGGGCTTCCACACACGCTTTTGAAAAACGTCAGGAAAGCCGTGAGTGGAAGGACGGGTTTTCTACAGTGGTTTTTCATAGAGGTAAGTATATATGGCCCTTTCCTTCGGCTCCCCCGCACACGTTAGAAATGGCTTCTATGTTGGTGAAACAAGACGGGAGCTGAAAGTTGCATTCCGCACAGACTTGCTTTCCACACTTAAGCCTATGGTACTTTCGCCAGGGTTCCCCCCGTGCATTAGGTATCCCTTCCCTAAGCATGAAACCAGGCGTGAGTGGAAAGATGCATTCTACACAACCTTGTTTTCAGAGTTACGTCCATAACCCTTGCGTTATGCTTCCACAGCCACTCTGGAAACTGCTTCTGTAGACCTCAGGAAAGGTGTTCGCCTCAAAGACGGTTTCCCTACGTAATGCTGTTTCATGGAGTAAAGGCTATGGCCCTCTCCTTATGCCTCCACACGTACATTTGGAAACTCTCCTGACCTCATGAGCCCATATGCTAGCTGAAAGATCCATTTCACACAGACTTGTTTCTCAGAGATGAGTACAGGGCACGGCACGTTCCTTGTGCTTCCACAGCGACTATTCAAAAGGCTCCTGTCTTCAAGGAGAAGGAAGTTAGGTGAAAGACGGTTTCGTAAAAGTGAGGTTGCTTCTTAGAGGCAGGTATACGGCACTTTCCTTACGCTTCCACGCAGACGTGTGAAAACGCTTCTGTGTTCACGAGAGAAGGCGTCAGTTGAAAGCTGCCTCGTACCCCGACACGTTTCTCAGAGTTCGGTCTATGGAACTTGCCCTACGCGTTCCCACGCAGGATTGAGATGGCTTATCTCTTTTCTATCGCCAGGAGGGAAGTGGCACGGTTTCCCTCTGTGTTCCTGACTGATTATAGTCCGGCCTCGGTCAGGTGACCCAGATCCGTTGCGCCCTCGAACGCAGGTCCGGGCAGAGTGAGTTCCACAGCGGGGGCTAGGGTTTAGGGTTACGGGGTCTGGGAGATGGTAGGAGGCTAACGATGGCCGTGTGGACAGCTGTCCTGAGGCCTGGCTTGAGGTGGAGCTACCTAGTGTGAAAGCCAGGGTTAGGGGCTGCTTTCCGGGACTAGGCACACCGTGCTTTCGAGGGTCGGGTTTGCGCTCGAATCCTGCCATCAGGACCCTCGCAGTGGCTGCCAGGGGCACAGCTTGCGTCCCTGTCCCTGGAGGATGTGTCCCAATTACCGTCGAGCCGCAGACTTAGTTGGCAGGCCCAGGTTAGGGCCAGAAGCACGCCTCTTGCTAGGGTGAGAGTCCGGGATATGGGAGGCCCCTAGCCGTGGGTGGTGCGCAGAAGTGCCCTGAGGGATGCGTGGAGGGCAAGCAGTAGGGGGAGCGTCTGGCTTCCGAGTTGGCCTCAGGGAGATGCTCCTCGTGGTCCTGGGGTCTAGTGGGTTGCTCACGAGGATCATGGTCTCCAGCACCATCTGGAGCAGGGGCTGCAAGGCGCAGGGTTTCCTTCTCGGTTCTTGCCTGATCGGCCTGGCATAGCCCCAGTGTCCAAAATCCATGTGGGACAACCGTCCAGGGGTGGGGGTCTGGTCGGAGCCACATCCAGGGTAGAGTTTGGGTTCTGGCACTGAAGACGTTAGGGGCCCAGTCGTCTGTGGGGCAGCGTCCTCTCCTGAGGGCTGAGTCTGGGGGACTAGCAGTAGGGTGGGGCTCGGGCTTCGGGCCTGGCCTCAGGGGGCTGCTCCTCGTGTTGCTGAGGTGCAGGGTTCTCATTAGAATCCTGGTGTCCGGCACTATGCCAGGGGTTGCGATTCGCACAGTTCCCCTTCTTCGTCCCCCATTAGCCTGGCACGGCCCAGGTGTCCGGAATCCATTTTGGCCTCACACCTAGGGCTGGGGTCTGGTCGGGGCCACATCCAGGGCCAAGGGTCACGGGTAGAGAGTCCTCAACACTTTGGGGTCCAAGTCAACGGCAGGGCCGTGTCCCATCGTGAAGGCTGAGTGGAGGGCGAGCACTAGGGTGAGGCTCGGGCTTCGGGCTTGGCCTCAGGACATTACTGCTCCTCGTGTTCCCGAGGTGTGGGTCGTGGACTCGATTCGTGATCTCCAGAATCCTCCCAGGGGATGCACGTCGCCCGGCTCCCTTCTCTGTTCCTGCCCGAATCGCCTGGATTGCCCAGGGGCCCCAAATCCGTTTTAGCCTCACAAGAGGCGTTTGGGGGTGCGGGCGTGTGCCGGGGCCACATCCAGGGCTCAGCGTTTGGCTTCTAGTCTTGAAGATGTGAGGGGGCCCCTGCCGCTCTGACGGCAGGGGGCGCCGCAGTACCCTGAGGGCCGAGTGGAGGGCTGGCAGTAAGGGGAGGCTCGGGCTTCGGTCAGTACAGGGCACTTTTCCGTGGGCCTCAACGCCCGCTTTTCTGAACCTCCTTCTCTCTCCAGATAAAGGATGTTCGCTGAGAGCCGGTGCCGCCACAGGGTGGTTCTGTAGCGCTTTCCTTAGGCCTCCACACTGCGCTTGCGAAAAGGCGTCTACCTTCGTGAAACGCGTTGTTAGGGGAGCTTGCATTCTAGCCGGGCTTTTTTCTCTGAGTTCGGTATGTGGCACCGTCCTGAAGCTTTCCACGCAGCTTTGAAATTGCCTGTGGCTTCCGGAAAGATGTTAGCTGTAAGAGCGTTTCTCTTAGGGGCTGTGTCTTGGGGTTAAGGACGGGCCACTTTCCTTATGCTTGCACAGGTACCTTGGGAAACTCTTCTAACTTCCTGGAACAAGATGTGAGGTGGCTGATCCAGTCGGCAGGGCCTTGTTTCTCGGAGTAAAGTGTACTACGGCACTTTCATTAGGCTTCCACAGCCATTTTGGAAAGGATTCTCTTTCCAGGATAGAAGATGTTAGTGGAAAGCTGCCGTGTCGGCAGACTTGCTTTTCCAGTGTTAAGTACAGGGCACTTTCCTTATTCCTTCACACACACACACCACACCACACACACACACAAACAGACACACACAAACAGACACACACCGCCCACCCCCCCACGGCTGAACATGCTTCTTTCCCTTCAGGAAAGAAGTTGTTCTTTGAAAGACGGTTTCTCGCCAAGGTTTTTTTTTTTCTCCTGAGAGGTACGTCTATGCACTTTTTCCTTAGGCGTCCGCACACACCCTTGAAAACCCTTCCGTAAGCCAGAAACGAGCTGTGAGTTGAAAGATGCGCTCGTTCCACGCAGGCCTCTTTCTAAGAGCAAGCATATCACACTTTTCCTTGGGCTTCCACACACACTTTTGAAAAACGTCAGGAAAGCCGTGAGTGGAAGGACGGGTTTTCTACAGTGGTTTTTCATAGAGGTAAGTATATATGGCCCTTTCCTTCGGCTCCCCCGCACACGTTAGAAATGGCTTCTATGTTGGTGAAACAAGACGGGAGCTGAAAGTTG
>NW_026992174.1:0-19682 GCF_029215605.1 Mirounga angustirostris | reverse complement strand
GGAGGAAAAAGGACCATATTTTAGCATTCACTCAATCAAATGCACGTTCCATTTTGCAACAAGCTCTGTTCACATTAAATTTCTTGAATCTTCCGCAGGGAGATATCCTGTCCCGAGCAGAAAAGCAGTTCATAGAGGGAGAGATCGCTCCCCCTCCATTAAATGAACATATATGGTTTAAACCAACCGCAGATGCAGAATGGTGACCGGGGCTATTGCTTTATAGAGGGAAGGGTTATGCTTATGTCTCCACAGAGGATGGACGGACCTGTTCCTGGCTCCCCGCGCGATGGATCCGGTCGAGGGCCAATTCAAACGGCACCGTATCCCACCAGACGACGGATGGGGAATCCAGACCAAGATGAACTTCCATTACAGGCCATGGCACATCTGAATTTGGGAGGACGACGTCGCCGTTGGCAGATATTTGCTACTGCTTTGCCGACTTGGGGGCAAATTAAAAAGCTTAGTGGGGAAGGGCAAAAAATCCTGCAGCGAACAGGGAAGGCTTGTACACCTGACAATTTATTTTTGGCTATGTGTGCCTTGCTTACTGTATCAGATGCCGCTACGTTGGCCAATTTACTTCTTAATCAACTTAAGGGACTAGATCCAAAAGGTATTATTCAAAGTTTGGGGCATACTGCTGGAGGAATGGGATTTGTATTGTTGATTGTTATCTTATGCTTTATGCTGTTGCATTTTTGCTATCTAAAGCCTTCCCAGAATTCTATGGCCATCCTTTGGAGGGCACTTTTATTAAAACAAAAGAAAAAAGAGGGAATTGAGATGGTGTAGGCTTGTAGACCCCTTGCAGGCCAGGGTCATTTGAGGACTGCACTGAGGTTAAGGTCGGCCAGGCAGGCCTAGGCCAGGAGGAGAAAATGTTCTCTTCCCCTTACCTCATGTTGCAAGGCCTAATTGCCTGGACCAGCAGGAAGTGGCTCTTGCCTAGCTTAAAGTGTATCTCTCTAAACAGAAGTGTTCTTTCTAAAGACAAAGAACATGTTGTCTCCAAAGGAAGGATGGCTAAGAGAATTCTTTTTTCTGCAAGCATAAGCAGGATGTATTTTGTTCTTATTGCATTTCGTGTATATTTCACTTCACAGATGTTGGCTTGATACATTGTTATGTTTATCTGATCTCTGCGAGTATATAGCTATGTGAGAAATAAACGGCAGCATGCAGTTGCAAGTGCTGCCTTTGCTCTGCATCCCCTGTGTCCTGGTGATTTCGTAGACCCTTACCCAGGGACCCCAACGCACTAGACGTTGACATATCCTGACACACACAAAAATGGATATGCACATAACAAACTTTATGTATCAAAAGAAGTTTTTAAAAGTTTATAAGAATAAATGTATACATAAAAAAAAATCTTGAATAAAAAATCCAACTTTATACCTCAAGGAACTAGAAAAAGAAGAGCAAACTAAGCCAGAGACAGCATAAGGAAAGAAACAGTAAAAATTAGATCAGATAAATGAAATAGAGAACAGGAAAACAGGAGAAGAGATTAACAAAACTGAGTTGGTTCTCTGAAAAGGGAAACAAAATTGACAAACCATTAGCTAGATTACCCAAAGGCGCGGGGGGGAGGTGGGAAGAGAGAAGGAAAGAGAGAGACAAAGAGAGAATCCAAATAAAGAAAACTATAAATGAAAAGGAGTCATTCATCTGATGCTACAAAAATGTAAAACATCTGCTCGCCCTCTGACCTGCTGCCTAACGCCAGTGCATTCTGCGCCCCCTGACCATGCCCACGGGCGTGTCCTGGGCCACCTATCTGAAAATGTTTGCTGCCAGCCTCCTGACCATGTGCGCCGGGGCCGGAGTGGTGCACAGGTACTACCAGCCCAACCTGACAATACCTGAAATTCCACCAAAGCCTGGAGAACTCAAAAAGGAGCTTTTGGGACTGAAAAAGAGACAACATGAACCTCAAATTTCTCAACAATAGAAACCTCAAAATACTTAACTCTGCCAAGAACTCCGTGAATAATACTATAAGTATTAAATATATTTTTAAAGTTTATTGAGTCAAACTGCTTGTCTTTAAGCATCTAATGCAATGCTAACTGCAAGTGATGCTCAGGTGTTAACTGATGCATTGAGATTTAATTATGGATCGACCAGTATTTCTTGAAAACTGCCAAAGTTTATATCATCAGCTTTTTGAATGTATTTGAATAGATACTTAGTCTTGGATATCATGTGAGAAAGAATATTTACAGTGTTTCCTGCCCTTATAATTCTGGTTTATTTCTCTGAATAAGCTTGACTATCATGGCAAATGGGAATTATAAATTAACTATAATAAAAGTGTCATTGACAATGAAAAAAATGTAAACATCAGTGACAACTATGAATAATCATATGCCAACAAATGGGACAACCTAGAAACATACAGTCTACCAAGAATGAATCATGAAGAAATAGAAAATCTGAATGGACCACTAACATGACTAGAAGTCCTAGCCAAAGCAATCAGACAATAATAAATAAATAAATAAATAAATAAATAAATAAATAAATAAATAAATAAATAAAGGCATCCAAATCAGACAGGAAGAAGTAAAATTACCTGTTTGCAGATGACATCATCATGTATATAGAAAATCTTAAAGATTCCACCAAAATTTGTTTTAGAACCAATAAACAAATGCAGTAAAATTGCAGAAAGCAAAATCAACACACAAATATCAGTTGTATTTCTATAGACCAACAGTGAATTATCTGGAAAAAAAAAAGAAAATAATCCCACATACAATAGCTCAAAAACAATAAAATACTTCCAAATAAATTTTACCAAGGAGGTAAATGATTTGCACACTAAAAACTCTAAGATACTGATGAAAGAAATTGAAGAAGACATAAATGAATGGAAAGATATGCCTTGCTCATAGATCAGAAAAATTAATTTTGTTAAAATTTCCATAATTCCCAAAGGCATCTATAGATTTAATGCAATTCCTATCAAAATTTCAATGGTGTTTTTCATAGAAATAGAATAAAACAACTCTAAAATTTGTTTGAAACTTCAAAAGACAATGAATAGCCAAAGCTATTCTTTCCTAAGAAGGACAAAGCCAAGGCATCACAATTCCGGACTTCCAGCTCTATTACAAAGCTGTCATCATCAAGACAGCATGGTACTGGCACAAAAACAGACACATAGATCAATGGAACAGAACAGAGAGCCCAGAAATGGACCCTCAACTCTATGGTCAACTCATCTTTGACAAAGCAGGAAAGAATGTCCAATGGAACAAAGATAGTCTCTTCAACAAATGGTGTTGGGAAAATTGGATAGCCACATGCAGAAGAATGAAACTGGACCATTTCCTTACACCACACACAAAAATAGACTCCAAATGGTTGAAAGACCTCAATGTGAGACAGGAGTCCATCAAAATCCTAAAGGAGAACACAGGCAGCAACCTCTTCGACCTCAGCCGCAGCAACTTCTTCCTAGAAACATCGCCAAAGGCAAGGGAAGCAAGGACAAAAATGAACTATTGGGACTTCATCAAGATAAAAAGCTTTTGCAAAGCAAAGGAAACAGTCAACAAAACCAAAAGACAACAGACAGAATGTTAGAAGATATTTGCAAATGACATATCAGATAAAGGGCTAGTATCCAAAATCTATAAAGAACTCATCAAACTCAACACCCAAAGAACAAAGAATCCAATCAAGAAATGGGCAGAAGACATGAACAGACATTTTTCCAAAGAAGACATCCAAATGGCCAACAGACACACGAAAAAGTGCTCAAAATCGCTCGGCATCAGGGAAATCCAAATCAAAACCTCAATGAGATACCACCTCACACCAGTCAGAATGGCTAAAATTAACAAGTCAGGAAACGACGGATGTTGGCGGGGATGCAGAGAAAGGGGAACCCTCCTACACTGTTGGTGGGAATGCAAGCTGGTGCAGCCACTCTGGAAAACAGTATGGAGGTTCCTGAAGAAGTTGAAAATAGAGCTACCCTATGATCCAGCAATTGCACTACTGGGTATTTACCCCAAAGATACAAAAGTAGGGATCCGAAAGGGTACGTGCACCCCGATGTTTATAGCAGCAATGTCCACAATAGCCAAACTGTGGAAAGAGCCAAGATGTGCATCGACAGATGAATGGATAAAGAAGAGGTGGTATATATATACAATGGAATATTATGCAGCCATCAAAAGGAATGAGATCTTGCCATTTGCAACGACGTGGATGGAACTGGAGGGTATTATGTTGAGCAAAATAAGTCAAACAGAGAAAGACATGTATCATATGACCTCACTGATATGAGAAATTCTTAATCTCAGGAAACAAACTGAGGGTTGCTGGAGTGGGGGGTGGGGTAGGAGGGATGGGGTGACTGGGTGATAGACACTGGGGAGGGTATGGGCTCTGGTAAGCGCTGTGAATTGTGCAAGACTGTTGAATCTCAGATCTGTACCTCTGAAACAAATAATGCAATATATGTTAAGAAAAAAAAAAGAAGAAGGTAGCAGGAGGGGAAGAATGAAGCGGGGGAAATCGGAGGGGTAGACGAACCATGAGAGACGATGGACTCTGAAAAACAAACTGAGGGTTCTAGAGGGGAGGGGGGTGGGAGGATGGGTTAGCCTGGTGATGGGTATTGAGGAGGGCACATTCTGTATGGAGCAATGGGTGTTGTGCACAAACAATGAATCATGGAACCCTACATCTAAAACTAATGATGTAATGTATGGGGATTAACATAAGAATAAAAAAAAAAGAAGGACAAAGCCAAAAGCATCACATTTCCTGATTTCCAACTGTATTATAAAGTTATATGGTTTGGATTACTATCCCAAGCAAATCAGAAAGTGTGTTGGGATTTAACTTGTATCACTCATTCTAAAAAACATTTTTTTAAAAAAGCAAATTTGGTAGACCTCTGATGAATCTGGAAGGCAAATATTCCTAATGAGTATGAAGCCCAAGCTCCTTTTTAGGTAATCCATGAGGCTTTCAGTATTGCATGGTGTGGGAGGGAGGAAATGGAGCAAGAGAAGGCTCTACAATAGGTCCAGGCTGTAGTGCAAGGAGAACCACCACATGAGAGCTACAGCTCGAGAGACCATATTGTCCTGGTTTATGAGTAATTTTCTTTATTTTTAAAGATTTTATTTATTTATTTGACAGAGAGAGAGACAGCGAGAGCAGGAACACAAGCAGGGGGAGTGGGAGAGGGAGAAGCAGGCTTCCCGCTGAGCAGGGAGCCCGATGTGGGACTCGATCCCAGGACCCTGGGATCATGACCTTAGCTGAAGGCAGATGCTTAACGACTGAGCCACCCAGGCGCCCTATGAGTAATTTTCAATAGTATTCCCTTTTACTCTCAAAAGCATCCTAACTTTTACATCAACATGGATGGGACTGGAGGAGATTATGCTAAGTGAAATAAGTCAAGCAGAGAAAGTCAATTATCATATGGTTTCACTTATTTGTGGAACATAAGGAATAGCATGGAGAACATTGGGAGAAGGAAGGGAAAAATGAAGGAGGGAAATCGGAGGGAGAGATGAACCATGAGAGACTATGGACTCTGAGAAACAAACAGGGTTTTAGAGGGGAGGGGGGAGGGGGGATGGGTCAGCCCAGTGATGGGTATTAAGGAGGGCATGTACTGCATGGAGCACTGGGTGTTATACGAAAACAATGGATTGTGGATCACCACATCAAAAACCAGTGATGTATTGTATGGTGACTAACATAACATAATAAAACTAAAAAAAAAAGAAAAAGCATCCTAATATAGCTATAAATTATATGGTCACCCTGATTGTGCCCTAGAAGATAAAAGGCCCATGAAGCATCTGTAGAAGATAGAGTGCTGTGTGGAGGATCTGTCAAGCTCCAGTGGGGAAATGTGAGTGCAAGCTGACAACCATTCTCTACATGAAAAGGGCTTCTAGCTTGCTGTTGATCTCTGGTCAGACTAAGAAGCTGATTATAAACCACAAAGTAACTAGATAACTCGAGCTGCCTATCATGAAATGAGTATTATCTGATCTACCAAAATCATAACATTGGACATGCTATGTGACAATCCATGTTTAAATATAAATGTCATCCACAGGACGAGGCCTGACCAGGACAGAAGAAAACATGTAATCCATTTGGGGGTGAGGTTCCAACCTACTTTTAGACACAAGTGAAATGCATGTGCCAGGCTCAGTCTCCTGTGGTGTCTTACAGATTTACTGCATCTCCCTCAACCCTCACACACAGCCTCAGGAGACATTCCCTGTGGTGTGAGAAGTTCTCAGTTAACAGTGGACATAGGATTACAAAGTCCAGACTTGGTTAAAATTGAGACAGCACAGAAGTGGACTGTTACTGAATCTGAGGTTTGGCCCTGCTACCATTTCATTCTTCTTGAAAACACACCTACCTACACTGCTCAACTTAAGAAATAAAGCACAATATCATCAATACAGTGTGGAAGTATCATCTTTACTCCTGCACAATTGCAGTACCCCTTGTGAAAGGTGATCACTATTATGAATTTTGTCTTTATTCTTTATTGTTCATCACATTTTTTTACATTGTAATATACCCTGACATAATATGAAATAAGATGTTGTAGGTATTTAAACTTGAAGTATACGGCATTAGACGTATTTTTCTGCAGCTGGTCATTTCAAGCCTTGTTAAGAAGAATAATTATGCATTAAAAATCATTGTGATCATTATCTATGGAATGTACAAAAACATATGGCCCCTTTTAGGACCTATTCTCACAGCGGTTCCTATCACATCCTTCACCTGCTGCCATTCTGGGGGAGTGAATGATGCTAATTACTGACAATGTCTGAGGACTGAGATAGCAAGAGCATTGAAGAGATGGCCCAGGGGCACCAACACTAAGGGAAGGGTCCACAAGGGACAGGCTCAGGAAGGGGGACGACCTACTCAATAAGCCTTCCACAATAAATGGTGCTTAATTGCCTCTTTCTTCTTTGAAAGAGATGACCCCAGAGGTTACATCACCATGTGAACAGAAATGAAATATTGGAAACTTCAATAGCTTTACTTAGCATGGGGACAAAACATCTCATCAGGTCTCTCTTCCAAGTATGACAGAATCCTTGGGGACCTGTGGAAAATGAGCTCCTCACTCTCAGTCCCTGTACTCAGCCAGTTCAATAATGAGGACCCGAGGGTCTACCTTCCTACTCAGGAAGAAGTGCATACTTTGAAAATCTCCCTAACTAGGTATCTAACTTTAAACAACAAACACTGCTCTTTAACCAGGTCCACAGGGATGTCCTCACCATTCTGGGAGAAAGAAGGAGCAAATGCAACAGGTCTCTGATTTCTCAGAAAATAGTGGGACCACCATCAATAAGTCAAACCCAAATGGTGGGTATTCATCCTTTCTGATGGCTGAGTAATATTCCATTGTATATATGGACCACATCTTATTTATCCATTCATCCACTAATGAACTGTTTCCATATGAACCTGTTTCCATATCTTGGTTATTGTAAACAGTGCTGCAATAAACATATGGGCATATAACTTTTTGATAGTCAAACTGTAGAAGAAGCAAAAATGCACTTCAATAGATGAATGGATAAAGAAGATGTGGTCCATATATACAATGGAATATTACTCAGCCATTGGAAAGGATGAATACCCACCATTTGCATCGACATGGATGGAACTGGAGGGGATTATGCTAAGTAAAATAAGTCAAACAGAGAAAGAAAATTATCATATGGTTTCACTTATTTGTGGAACATAAGGAATAGCATGGAGGACATTAGGAGAAGGAAGGGAAAAATGAAGGAGGGGTTGGAAAACAGAGGGAGAGACGAACCATGAGAGACTATGGACTCCAGAAACAATCTGAGGGTTTCAGAGGGGAGGGGTGTTGGGGGGGATGGGCTAGCCTGCTGATGGGTATTAAGGAGGGCACGTGTTGTAATGAGCACTGGGTGTTATATGCAAATAATGAATCATGGAAAACTACATCAAAAACTAATGATGTGCTGTATGGTGACTAACATAACAACGAATTAGTGTTTTTGTTTTCTTTTCTTTTTCGCTTGTTGTGATGAGCACTGGGTGATGTATGGAATTCTTGAATCACTATGTTGTACACCTAAAACTAATGTAACACTGTAGGTTAACTATACTGGAATTGATAAAATAAAATAAAAATTGTTTTTGTTTTCTTTGGGTAAATACCCAGTAGTGTGATTACTGGAACATTTTTCCTTTTAATTTTTGAGGAACCTCCATATGGTTTTCCAGAGTGGTTTCACCAGTTTGGAATCCCACCAATAGTGTAAGAGGGTTCCCCTTTTTCCACATCCTCACCAACACTTGTTACTCTTTGTCTTTTTTATTTTAGCCTTTCTGACAGTTGTAAGGTGAAATCTCATTGTGGTTTTGATTTGCATTTCCCTGATGATCAGTGCTGTTTGAGCATCTTTACATGTGTCTGTTGGCCCTTTGTCTGTCTTCTTTGGAAAAATATCTATTTGGATCCTCCACCATAAATAAGAATGGTATCTTGCCTTTTGCCAACAACATAGATGGACCTAGAGAGTGTAATGTTGAGTGAAATAAGTCAAATACCCTATGATTTCACTCACATGTGGAATTTAAGAAACAAAACAAATGAACAAAGAAAAAAAGAGACAAAAAAAAGACTCTTAAATACAGAGAACAAACTGGTAGTTGCCAGAGGGAAGGTGGGTGGGGGGATGGGTGAAACAGATAAAAAGAATTAAGAGTACACTTATCTATCTCAACAAACACTAAGAAATGTATAGAATTGGGGCACCTGGGTTGTTCAGTCAGTTAAGTGACAAACTCTTGATTTTGGCTCAGGTCATGATCTCAGGGACCTGGGATTGAACCCTGCATCTGGCCCCCCATTCAGGGGGCAGTCTGCTCATAGATTCTCTCTCTCTCTCTCTCTCCCTTTGCTCCCCCCTTGCACATTACTGACAATGTTTAGTTTTTTATATAAACTATATAAAAAAAGAAAGAAATGTATGAAATTGTTGATTATTATATTGCACAACTTAAACTAATATAAGAATATATGATCATTATACTTTAATTAAAAAAGGAAAAGAAACAAAAAAAATAAAACCATGCATTTTTAAGCAGGAAAAAAATAGACTTCAACACACCAATATCTTTTGTGTGTGAGTAAACATTTGGGTAGTGCCAAGTTTGCATCTTAAATAAACAGGGTTTGATTTGGATTTCCCTGATGCCAAGTGATGTTGAACACTTTTTCATGTGTCTGTTGGCCATTTGGATGTCTTATTTGCAGAAATGTCTCTTCATGTCTTCTGCCCATTTCTTCATTGGATTATTTGTTCTTTGGGTGTTGAGTTTGGTAAGTTCTTTATAGATTTTGGATACTAGCCCTTTATCTGATATGTCATTTTACTGTACAGATTTAACTACAGATCTTTTCCATTTGTCTGCTACCTTCCCTCATCCCATCCAGGTAACTTCAAAAACACCAACCTAAGTTCTTAATGTAAACAAAATGCTTTAAAAAAAATGCTAACTAGTAACTTTAAGTGATTTTTCACCATCATTCATACTGTGACATTTTTTTCTTTTATTCAAAAACTATATTAATATAGGGGTTAAGGTAAGGATAGATGAGATGAAAGACAAGTATGCAGATAGATGGATGCATAGATACACAGATACATGGTTAGATAGGTATTGAGGGGAATACTTTGGGTGTCATGCATAGAGTAGAGAGAAATAGACATCAGGCCCATTTTCTTAAAGTTTACACACCGCATGGGGGGCTGTTAAAAAAACTTTGACCTAAGGAATACATGATTATAATTGGTTCTTTTTTTTCATTTGTCAAGTTTTCATTTAAATTTCAGTTAGTTAACATACAGTGTAATATTAGTTTCAGGTATACAATTTAGTGATTCAAAACGTACATACACCACCCAGTGTTCATCACAATAAGTGCACTCTTTAAACCCTTTCACCTATTTCTCCCAACCCACCCACCTCCACTCTAGTAATCATCAATTTGTTCTCTATAGTTAAGAGTCTATTTCCTGGTTTTCCTTTCTTCCTACCCCGCTGCTGTATTTATCTGTTTTGTTTCTTAAATTCCACATATGACCAAAATCATACGGTATTTGTCTTTCTCTGACTGATTTATTTTGATGAGCATAAAACTATTTCCATCCATAACATTGCAAATAGCAAGATTTAACTCTTTTTTATGGCTGAATAATATTACATTGGGTGTGTGTGTGTACACACAGCTAGTGAAATATCTATATATTAGATGTGTGTATGTATATATATAATCTATACTTATTTATGCCATATATTCCTTATTCATATCAACTGATGGACATTTGGGCTCTTTCCATAATTAGTTTATTGTTGATAATGCTGCTATCAACATCAGGGTGTATATATCTCATCAAATTAGTATATCTGTATCCTTTGGGTAAATACATCCTAGTGCAATTCCTGGATTGTAGGGTAGTTCCATTTGTAACTTTTTGAGGAAACTCCATACTGTTTTCCAGAGTGGCTGCACTAGTTTGCATTCCCACCAACAGCGTCAGAGGCTTTCCCTTTCTCCCAATCCTCCCCAACACCTGTTGTTTCCTGTGTGTTAATTTTACACATTCTGACCGATGTGAGGTGGTATCTCATTGTACTTTTGATTTGTATTTCCCTCATGATAAGTGATGATGAGCATCTTTTCATGTGTTAGTTAGCCATCTGGATGTCTTCTTTGGAGAAATGTCTATACGTGTTTTCCATGTATTTTTTCCTTAATTATTTGTGTTTTGGGTGTTGAGTTTTAGAAGTTCTTTATATATTTTGGATACTAACCCTTATCAGATATGTCATTTGCAAATATCTTCTCTCATGTCATAGGTTGCTTTTTAATTTTCTTCATTGTGTCCTTCACCATGCAGAAACCTTTCATCTTGATGGCGTCTCAATAGTTTATTTTTGCTCTTGTTTCCCTCGCCATGGGAGACGCATCTAGTAAGAAGATGCTATGGCCGATGTCAAAGAGGTTACTGCCTGTGTTCTCCTCCAGGATTTTAATGGTTTCCTGACTCATAGTTAGGTCTTTGATCCGTATTGAATTTATTTTTGTGTCTGATGTAAGAAACGGGTCCAGTTTCATTCTTTTGCATGTTGCTGTCCAGTTCTCCCAACACCAGTTGTTGAAGACACTCTCTTGTTTCCATTGGATATTCTTTCCTGTTTTGTTGGAGGTTAATTGACACTGTAGTTGTGGGTTATCTCTGGGTTTTCTATTTTGCACTACTAGGCGTTTACCAGAGAGATACAAAAACACTAATATGAAGGAATACATGCACCCTGGTGTTGATAGCAGCATTATCAATGATAGCCAAATTTTGGAAACAAACTAAATGCCCATCAATTAGTGAAAGGATAAAGAAGATGTGGTATATATATTTGCAATGACATGGATGGAGCTAGAGAGTATTATCCTAAGCAAAATAAGTCAGTCAGAGAAAGACAAATACCATATCATTTTATTCATATGTGGAATTTAAGAAACAAAAGACAAATGAACATGATAAACAAAAAAACAGAGAGGGAAGTCAAGAGAACAGACTGATGGTTACCAGCAGGGAGGTGGGTAGGGGGATAGGTTGAATAGGTGATGGGGATTAAGGAAGGCATTTCTGATGAGCACTGGGTGTTTTATGGAAGATTGAATCACTAAATTCTACACCCGAAATGAATATTACACTGTATTTTCACTAATATTTTTTAAACTATGAAAATTTTTTTTAAAAGAATTTAAAAAGTCAGGATAAGGAATGAAGATAGTTGCCAGAATCTAGAGAAGAGACGATAGTGGTTTGGATTAGGGTAGAGATTGTGGAAGCTTTTTAAAAGTGCGAGGACAGTTAACATGTAATTTGCTTTCAAACTTACCAGTTTGGGTGATAAGTTAGGTACCAGGATGAGAGAGATAACGGTGCCAAAGATAAATGCCATATCTCCTACATAAGAAACTGGGATATCAACAGTGCTACTCACTAAGATATGAAAAAGGAGGAACATTCTTTTCCTCGTTCTGACATCCACAAAATAATTACATTTCATAGGTGAATTTGCTGACCAAGTAAAAGAGTGTGTTCACTATATCAAGCCAAAAGATTTGTACAGAATCGGAGGGTCACATCACTTTAGAACCAGATCTATTCCAAACTTCCAAACTTAAATGTGAGAAATTTCAGAACTTGACTTTAAGAGTAACCTTGCCAAGCTCACCTAGATAAAAATATAATATTAAACATAAATTTAGATCCATAAAAGGATCTAAAACAAAGACCAGATTACTTGGCTCTAATATTTACTTTTACCCATTATTTTTAAGTATTAACATAAAGTATTTCCCTTTTTAAATTCCGCATTTAATTATATAGATTGTATTGACAGATTTCTTCTCCTCCTCCTTCTCTTCTTCTTATTCCTCCTGCTCCTCTTCCTCTTCATCCCCATCCTCCTTCACCTCCTTCTATTCTTCTCATTCTAGGACTTGGTCACTAAAGGACTATGGACAAAAGCAATTACACTTCTCTACACGGTTTTGTTCTGCTTGGTTTCTCTGGCCATCCCAAACTGGAGATGGTCCTATCAGGAGTTGTCACTATCTTCTACTTCATTACATGGGTGGGTAATACAGCCATCATCCTTGCATCTCTCCTGGATCCCCATCTGCACACGCCAATGTATTTTTTCCTCAGGAATTTATCTTTCCTGGACCTATGCTTCACGACTAGCATCATCCCTCAAATGCTGGTTAACTTGTGGGGACCTGACAAGACCATCAGCTATGTGGGCTGTGTCACTCAACTCTACGTTTATATGTGGTTGGGGTCCACTGAGTGCCTCCTCCTTGCTGTTATGTCCTATGATCGTTTCATAGCTATCTGTAAGCCCTTGCATTATTTGGTAATCATGAACCCACATCTCTGTCTCAAGATGGCAATCACAGTCTGGAGCATTAGTTTGGCCAATTCTGTAGTACTATGTACACTCACCCTGAATTTGCCTCGATGTGGAAACAACCTTCTGGACCATTTCTTGTGTGAGTTGCCAGCTATGGTCAAAATAGCTTGTATAGACACCACAACAGTTGAAATGTCTGTTTTTGCTTTAGGCATTGTCATTGTCCTTACACCCCTCAGCCTTATTCTTATATCCTATGGCTACATCGCCAAAGCTGTGCTGAGAATAAAGTCAAAAGCAGGCCAGCACAAAGCAATTAATACCTGTGGATCTCATCTCACTGTTGTGTCCATCTTCTATGGAACTATTATCTACATGTACCTACAACCAGGCAACAGTGCCTCCCAAGACCAGGGCAAGTTCCTCACCTTCTTTTACACAATCATCACTCCAAGTCTCAACCCTCTCATTTATACCCTACGGAATAAGGACATGAAGAATTCACTGAGGAAGCTGGTGAGAGTTGACCATGAATCTACAAAATTGAAGAGGAACCAGGTGTCATAGCAAAATATTAGCCTGGATAAGGCAACGAAATATGTTTTCTAATTGTCTTTATTTTTTTCATTCAGATGTAATTGACACAGTGTTATATTAGTTTCAGGTGTACAATATAATGATCCAATGTTCAACCTGATAAGGGTACTCTATATCCCCTTTATCTATATCACCCATCAATGTCCCTCCTCCCCACTGGCAACCACTTGTTTGTTCTCTATGTTTAAGTGTCTGTTTTTTTGTTTGTCTCTTTTTTGTTGTTCATTTGTTTTGTTTCTTCAATTTCACATATGAGTGAACTTATATGGTATTTGTCTTTCCTGCCTGACTTAGTTCACTTAGCATTACTCCCTCTAGATCTATCCACGTTTTCACCAATGACAAGGTTCTGTTCTTTTTATGGCTGAGTAATATTCCATTGTGTGTATACATACACCATATTTTCTTTATCTATTCATCTATAAATGGTCACTCATGTTGCTTCTATATTTTGGCTATTATAAGTAAGGCTGCAATAATTGTAAGGGTGCATATATCTTTTCAAGTTAGTTTTTATGCCTGTTTGCTTTCTTTGGGTAACCCAGCAGTGGAATTACTGGATCATATGGCAATTCTGTTTTTAACCTTTCAAGGAAACTCCATACTCTTTTCCACAATAATGCACCAATTTGTATCTCAACCACTGGTGCAAGAAAATAGTAATTTTTTTTATATCAGCCATAGATACATTTCTCTAAATATATCTCCTCGGACAAGGGAAACAAAGGAAAAATTAAACTATTAGGACTACACCAAAATAAAAAGGTTTTGCACAGGAAGGAAAACACCCACAAACAAAAACTCAGCCTACTGAATGGGAGAAGATGTTTGCAAATGACATACCCAAAAAGGGGCTCATATCCAAAATATATAAAGAACTTATACAACTCAACACCAAAAAAACCAAAAAATCCAATTTCAAAAATGGGTGAAGGATCTGAATATTTTTCCAAAGAAGATACAGATGGTCAATGAGTACAAGAAAGGATGCTAAAGATTACTAATCATCAGGGAAATGCAAATTAAAATACCCATAAGATATCACTTTTCATCTGTCAGAATGGCTAAAATCAAAAACAGAAGAAATAACAAGTGTTGGCAAGGATGTGGAGGAAAAGAAACCTTCGTGCACTATTGGTGTGAATCTGTCTTTAATTTCTAGTGAAGTAACCAATCCCTAGACCATAGACATAATTAATAGAATAGTTGCTGTATATGAACATTCTGTGAATGCAATACTTAGCTCTATTATGACTCTAAACATTGGCATAAATTCAGAGAAAATAGTCAATAGGAATTTGTAATTTTGTTTGTAATATAAAAAACACAAAGGGGATGTAAACATAAACCTGAATGCATTTAATTCATTCTAAAATCCCACAGAAACTGTTTTGATATCTAGTTTTGTATTTTCTATGCTAATGCTTGGATCTTCAGAAATATAGACTTGAATGAATGGATACATATACAATATGGTTTGTATATTAAATAATAACAAATATTGATCTTGTACATTAAATCTCTTGTGATGCCATACATTTATCAATATCATGAGTAAAGGATCTTTGTTATTTAAGTTATTTCTTCATTAATATTATACAAGGAAGTGAGAAGACATAAATTAGAGGGATTAAAAGGTGATAAAATAGTCTTATTCATTATGTATTCGTTCATGAAACATTTATTCCATGACTGTCTCAACCTCAATGGAAAAAATAATACAATTCCTTCGACATTAGTTAGGATTTGGCTTTGATCTTTCTATAGATCTTGGAATTTATGGAAATATTGAGAAATGTAGATTTGTATATTTTTATGTAGTGGAATTTCTTTTTGTTTCTTTTATCGTTGTTCTTTTTTTGTTTTTTGTTTTGTTTTGTTTTTATATTCCCAAAATGCCTTTATTTTTTTCCTAGGATACATAATTTTATCTATTACAAAGAATCTTTTTTTATTATGTTCAGTTACCCACTGTATAGTACATCATTAGCTTTTTATGTAGTGTTCAATGATTCATTAGTTACGTATAACACCCAGTGCTCATCACAGCACGTGCCTTCCTCAATACCCATCACCCTGTTACCCCATCCCCCTGCCCCCGCCCCTCTTGAACCCTCAGATTGTTTCCTGGGGTCCATAGTCTCTCATGGTTCATCTCCCTCTCTGATTTCTCCCTCTTTGGATTTCCCTCTCTTCCCCTACGGTCCTCTGAGCTATTGCTTATGTTCCACATATGAATGAAACCATATGATAATTGTCTTTCTCTGCGTGACTACTTCACTTAACATAATCCCCTCCAGTTCCATCTATGTTGATGCAAATAGTGGGTATTCATCCTTCCTGAGGGCTGAGTAATATTCCATTGTATATATGGACCACATCTTCTTTATCCATTCATCTGTTGAAGGGCATCTTGGCTCCTTCCATACTTTGGCTATTGTGGACATCACTGCTGTGAACCATTGGGGTGCATGTGCCCCTTCTTTTCACTACATGTGTATCTTTGGTGTAAATACCTAGTAGTGCAATTGCTGGGTCATAGGGTAGCTCTATTTTTAACTTTTTGAGGAACCTCCATAGTGTTTTCCAGAGTAGCTGTACCAGCTAGCATTCCCACCAACAGTGTAAGAGTGTTCCCCTTTCTCTACATCCTAGCCAATATTTGTTGTTCCTCTTTTGTTAATTTTTGCCATTCTAACTGGTGTGGGCTGGTATCTCATTGTGGTTTTGATTTGTATTTCCCTGATGGCTAGTGATATTGTACATATTTCATGTGTCTGTTAGGCATTTGTATGTCTTCTTTGTAGAAGTGTCTGTTCATGTCTTCTGCCCATTTATTGACTGGATTGTTTGCTTTTTGGAGTATTGAGTTTGAGAAGTTCTTTATAGATCTTGGATACCAGCCCTTTATCTGTAATGTATTTCCAAATATCTTCTCCAATTCCATGGGTTGCCTCTTGGTTAGTTAACTGTTTTCTTTGCTGTGCAAAAGTTTTTATATTGCTTTCTGGCTTGCCAGGTCTCTGTGGACAGGTCTGATGTTATTTTGATGTTCCTCTCTCCATACGTAAAAAATTTCTTCCTCCTAACTAATCTGATGATAGTTTCCTTGGCTGTAGGATTTGCAAGTTTCATTATTATAAGTCGGGGTGTTGGTCTATTGTTATTAATCTTGGGAGGGGTCCTCTCTGCCTCTTCCATATAAATACTTGTTTCCTTCCCCAGATTAGGGAAGTTCTCAGCTATGATTTGTTCAATTATACCTTCTAGTCCTCTCTAAAATACCATTGGCAGTTTTCAAAGAGCTGGAACAAATAATCCTAAAATTTGTGTGGAACCAGAAAACTACACAGATTGCCAAGGGAATGTTGAAAAAGATAAACAAAGCTGGGGGCATCACGTTGCCTGATTTCAAGCTATATTACAAAGGAGTGATCACCAAGACAGCATGGTACTGGAAGTAAAAAAGACACAAAGACCAATGGAACAGAATAGAGAGCCCAGATATGGACCCTCAACTCTATGGTCAACCAATCTTTGAGAAATCAGAAAAAATAATCCAGTACTGGGAAAATTGGACGGCCATATACAGAAGAATGAAACCCGACCATTCTCTTACACCATACACAAAGATAAACTCACAATGGATGAAAGACCTCAATGTGAGAGAGGAATCAATAAAATCCTAGATGAGAACATAGGCAGTAACCTCTTCGACATAGGCCACAGCAACTTCTTTCAAGACACGTCTCCAAAGGCAAGGGAAACAAAAGTGAAAGTGAACTTTTGGGACTTCATCAAGATAAAAAGCTTCTGCAGAGCAAAGGAAACAGTCAACAAAACAAAGAGGCAACCCACAGAATGGGAGAAGATATTTGCAAATGACACTTACAGACAAAGGGCTGATATCCAAGATCTATAAAGAACTTCTCAAACTTAACACCCAAAAAACAAATAATCAAGTCAAAAAATGGGCAGAAGGATGTGAGGAGAAACGATGGCACAGGAGTAGGGGACCCTATTTGAACTGGTCCCCGGAATTGACCTGGATATCTACCAGACCATTCTGAGCACCCATGAAATCAGCCTGAGATGTAGAAAGATAGATCTGGATCTCTGCAAACAGAATATCACAGATGGTTGGTTTCAAGGAACCGGAGCAGAAGGAAACCTGGCTGTGGGGATCCTACACCACTGGTGAGCAATAGCTTCCCGCGCTTGAGACGGGACATAGGCTTGCAGACCGGTAGCGGGGGGGAAAGGACTTTACGGCACCACCCGGGACAGAAACCCAGAGCGGCAGGGTCCCACATGTGAACTGGGTGTGGCTGGCAGTTTTAGAAGCACAAAGGGCAGAGACGTGCCCCATCCTGGGGGCAGGACTAGGGGCGCTGCGGAGGGGCACACAACCCAGGATGCTGCACTTTATAACAGCACCTACAGAAACGGGGATAGTGTGGCCTGGAGAGCTCACTGAAGAACAGACTGTGATCTCTCTGCTCTGAGGCAGAGGGTTGGAAATGGTCTCTTCTGCTCAGACTCTCGGAAGAGACATGGAAAGCCACCAGAGAACAAATGCCCCAAACACTGGTTCCCACTGAGCTCATCCCCCACCACAGAGGGGCAGGGCAACTCTGCCCAAACAGGATTGCCTGAGTTACACTGAGGCAGGTCCTTCCCCCAGAGGACAGGCTGGGAGAACAAAAGGCCAGCAACCCTAAAGTACCTAGAAAACAGCTGCATCTTGCTTGCCTTCTGTCAATAATTTGGACTCTATACATTCCCTCATCCACCCATCAACAGAATGACTAGGAGGAGGAACATCCAAAATAGAAAAACTCAGAGATTATGACTTACACTGCAGATTTACAAATGGATGCAGATAAAACCAAGATGTCGGAGATGGAATTCAGGCTAGCAATTGTGAAGACAATGGCTAGAATGGAGAAATCAATTAATGGCAACATAGGGTCTCTAACAGCAGAAATGAAAGGTGAATTGGCAGAACTTAAAAATGCTATCAATGAGATCCAATCTAATCTGGATAATCTAACACATAGGGTAAGTGAGGCAGAAGAATGAATCAGTGACCTGGAAGACAAATTAATAGATAAAAAGGGAAAAGAGGAGGCCACGGAAAAACAACTCAGAATCCATGAAAATAGAATCAGAGAAATAAGTGACACCATGAAGCATTCCAATGTCAGAATTATTGGAATCCCAGAGGGAGTGGAGAGAGAGAGAGGACTAGAAGATATATTTGAGCAAATCGTAGCTGAGAACTTCCTTAATCTGGGGAATGAAACAAACATTCATGTCCTAGAGGCAGAGAGGACTGCTCCCAGATCAAGGAAAACACGCCAACACCCCGGCATGTAATAGTAAAACTCGCAAATATTAGAACAAAGGAAATCATCTTAAGGGCAGTTAGGGGGAAGAGATCCCTTACATACAGAGGGAGGAACATCAGAATAACGTCAGACCTATCCACAGACCTAGCAAGCCAGAAAGGCCTGGCAAGACATATTCAGGGTACTAAACAAGAATAACATGCAGCCAAGAGTTCTTTAGCCGGCGAGGCTGTCATTTAGAATGGATGGAGAGATGCAGAGCGTCCAAGACTGGCAGAAATTGAAAGAATATGTGACCACTAAGCCGGCCCTGCAAGAAATATTAAGGGGGGTTCTAAAAAAGAGAAAGATACCAAGACTGAACTACAACAGAAATTTACAGGGACAATCTATAAAAACAACACCTTCACAGGCAACATGATGACAATTAATTCATATCTTTCAATAATCACTCTCAACGTGAATGGCCTAAACTCTCCCATAAAACGGCACAGGGTTGCAGATTGGATAAAAAGACAGGACCCATCCATATGCTGTCTACAAGAGACTCATTTTGAACCTAAAGATACATCCAGACTGAAAGGGAAGGGATGGAGATCCATCTTCCATGCCAGCGGACCTCAAAAGAAAGCTGGGGTAGTAATTCCTATATCTGACAAATTAGATTTTAAACTAAAGTCTGTAGTTAGAGACACAGAAGGACACTATATCATCCCTAAAGAGTCTATCCAACAA
>NW_026992173.1:0-19718 GCF_029215605.1 Mirounga angustirostris | reverse complement strand
GAAGGAGAAAGAAAAAAGCCAAGAAAGTAGCCTCAGAACCAGAGTCCAGGGCACCCGGGAACGGTCTCCCATCCAAGTCCTGACCGGATCCGACCCTGCTTAGCTTCCAAGAGCAGAAGAGATGCGCTGCCATCAGGCCACTAGGGCCATAGGCCTGAGAGGCTGCTGCTGCGACCCACATCAGACTGCTCTGGGCCTCCGGGCCCCAGCGTGCTCCTCTTGTCACCCCTCCACCTGCCCTGTGCTTTGCTCCTGCGTGCCTGCGAGCCTGCCTTGGGGTGAGGCGCCTCCAGCATCTCAGAGTCGCAGAAGTCCTGGCGATCTCCCCAAGTGTCTCTGGACTTCCCAGCAGGACCGCCCCCTCCGCCGCCGCTCCCGCCGCCGCCTCCTCCTCCTCCTCCTCCTCCTCCTCCTCCTCCTCCCCCGCCGCCACCGCCGCCTCCGCCGCCGCTGTCGTTTGGAACCCGAGATGCCTAGGGGGGGCGTTCGGTCTTGGAGGCAGGCATGCGGAGTGTTCTCAGCGCCCCCAACTCCCCAACCGCAGCCCTGGGTCTAGCGTGGCAAGCCACCCCGCCTTGCTCAATGGCGGCCCGAAGTCAAGGGCGCCACCAGAGACCCTGGGCAGCAGTCCACCGCCGTGGCCCGTCCCCCTCTATCCTTCCCGTGACACCCCTCCCCCACGAACCCCCCATCACCAGGACAGGACTGAGAGATACGGGAGCCCGGCTGACATAGACAGACACAAAGACACACAGGGAAAGCCAGAGATACGCACGGAGGGGTAGTCGGAGCGAGAGAGGAAGAGAGAGACACGGGGAGACCGAGGATCCAACACACAGACCCGCACTGAACCCCCGAACAGACACACAGAGATCCTGACCTGGATGCGGATGGGGACACGGAAAGGGACAGCCTCGCCGGTGCACGCAAGGGACCCAGACACACACCACACACACCGGAGGCTGTGTTGGCGAGGCAGCTAGCCTCTGGGGGTGTGGTGGAGCTTGGCCAGGTTTTGGCAAGCTGACCGCGCCCTGGTGCTGCTAGAGGAGCCCCTCGGAGCGCCAGGAAGCACAGCCAAGTTGCCTGGAATCCCCTTCTGCTCCCATGCCTGCCCAGCAACTACACTGGCCTGGGGGCATGCGGGGGACTCTTTCCTTGGTCTCGTCGTTTATTTGGGGGTACCCCTCGACGCCGACGCCGTGGTGCCGGGCGCGCCCCCACTGCCTTGCTGAGGGAGCGGGCCTCGCTGTTAGGTGCGCTGCTGTGGGGAGAAGGACTTAGGCTCAGGGTGCCAGCGGCCCCAAGGTCCAGGGCGGTCGGCCATCTTTGGTGCTGGGCAGAGGGAGCGAGGGCCCAGGGCGGGGCCCAGGGGCAAAGGGACGGTGGTCGGCGGGAAGGAAGAGAAGGCCCTGCGGGGCTGGAGCGCAGCGCAGGGCTGGTGGGAGAAGGTGTAGGCGTGCCCAGTCACCAGGGGGAGCCTGTTGTCCGGTGGCTTGGGCATCCAGGGCGACCCAAGGGAAAGGCGAGGGGCGGCGGCATGAGGGCCCCAAGGGCAGGAACGAGGGAGGGCACGCATGGGAGGCAGGGTGAACTCCCGCACGCGCTCCCCCCTCCCCATCGCCCCCCAGTCCTCGCCACCTTCGCCCACTCCCTCCCTCCGTAGCGGCTGCCCTCTCTGAGGCCTCAGCCTCCACACCCCGTTCCCATCGCCCCCCAGCGAGCCCCACTGGTTCCTGTGAGGGTGGGCCTTGTGACTTGGAGTTGGAGGAGCTGGATTCGAGCCGCCTGTCGCTGCAGCGGGCGGCTCCAGCGGGCCTATGAACCGCCGTGGGGTGCCCGGGGGTAAGGGGGCAACGGGGCAAGGGATGTTTGGAGGAAGGCTTGCTGGGCAAAGGGGGGCGGTGGAGGCACAGGGAGAAGAAGGGAGGCCGAAGGAGAAAGAAAAAAGCCAAGAAAGTAGCCTCAGAACAAGAGTGCAGGGCACCCGGGAACGGTCTCCCATCCAAGTCCTGAGCGGATCCGACCCTGCTTAGCTTCCAAGAGCAGAAGAGATGCGCTGCCATCAGGCCGCTAGGGCCAAAGGCCTGAGAGGCTGATGCTGCGACTCCCAGCAGACTGCTCTTGGCCTCCGAGCCCCAGCGTGCTCCTCTCGTCAACCCCTCCGCCTGCCCTGGCCTTGGCTCCTGCGTGCCTGCGCGCCTGCCTTGGGGTGAGGCGCCTCCAGCATCTCAGAGTCGCAGAAGTCCCGGCGATCTCCCCAACTGTCTCTGGACTTCCCAGCCGGACCGCCCCCTCCGCCGCCGCTCCCGCCGCCGTCGCCTCCTCCTACGCCGCCGCCGCCGCCGCCACTGTGGTTTGGAACCCGAGATGCCTAGGGGGGGCGTTCGGTCTTGGAGGCAGGCATGCGGAGTGTTCACAGCGCCCCGAACTCCCCAACCAGAGACCCTGGGCAGCAGTCCACCCCCGTGGCCCCACCCCCGCCAACCTTCCCCTGACAACCCCCCACGCACCCCCCATCACCAGGACAGGACTGAGAGATACGGGAGCCCGGCTGACAGAGACAGACACACAGACACACAGGGAAAGACAGAGAGGCACACGGAGGGGTAGTCGGAGCGAGAGAGGAAGAGAGAGACACGGGGAGAACGAGGATCCAACACACAGACCCGCACTGAACCCCCGAACAGACAGACAGAGACCCTGACCTGGATGCGGATGGGGACACGGAAAGGGACGGACTCGCCGGTGCACGCAAGGGACCCAGACACACACCACACACACCGGAGGCTGTGTTGGCGAGGCAGCTAGCCTCTGGGGGTGTGGTGGAGCTTGGCCAGGTTTTGGCAAGCTGACCTCGCCCTGGTGCTGCTAGAGGAGCCCCTCGGAGCGCCAGGAAGCACAGCCAAGTTGCCTGGAATCCCCTTCTGCTCCCATGCCTGCCCAGCAACCACACTGGCCTGGGGGCATGCGGGGGACTCTTTCCTTGGTCTCGTCGTTTATTTGGGGGTACCCCTCGACGCTGACGCCGTGGTGCCGGGCGCGCCCCCACTGCCTTGCTGAGGGAGCGGGCCTTGCTGTTAGCTGCGCTGCTGTGGGGAGAAGGACTTCGGCCCAGGGTGCCAGCGGCCCCGAGGGCCAGGGCGGTCGGCCATTTTGGTGCAGGGCAGAGGGAGGGAGGGCCCAGGGCGGGGCCCAGGGGCAAAGGGACGGTGGTCGGCGGGAAGGAAGAGAAGGCCCTGCGGGGCTGGAGCGCAGCCCAGGGCTGGTGGGAGAAGGTGTAGGCGTGCCCAGTCACCAGGGGGAGCCGGTTGTTCGGCGGCTTGGGCATCCAGGGCGGCCCAAGGGAATGGCGAGGGGCGGCGGCATGAGGGCCCCAAGGCCAGGAACCAGGGAGTGCACGCATGGGAGGCAGGGTGAACTCCCGCACGCGCTCCCCCCGCCCCATCGCCCCCCCAGTCCTCGCCACCTTCGCCCACTCCCTCCCTCCGAAGCGGCAGCCCTCTCTGCCGCCTCAGCCTCCCCACCCCCTTCCCATCGCCCCCCCGCGAGCCCCACTGGTTCCTGTGAGGGTGGGCCTTGAGACTTGGAGTTGGAGGAGCTGGGTTGGAGCCGCCTGTCGCTGTAGCGGGCGGCTCCAGCGGGCCTGTGAACCGCCGTGGGGTGCCCGGGGGTAAGGGGGCAACGGGGCAAGGGATGTTTGGAGGAAGGCTTGCTGGGCAAAGGGGGACGGTGGAGGCACAGGGAGAAGAAGGGAGGCCGAAGGAGAAAGAAAAAAGCCAAGAAAGTAGCCTCAGAACAAGAGTGCAGGGCACCCGGGAACGGTCTCCCATCCAAGTCCTGAGCGGATCCGACCCTGCTTAGCTTCCAAGAGCAGAAGAGATGCGCTGCCATCAGGCCGCTAGGGCCAGAGGCCTGAGAGGCTGCTGCTGCGACCCACAGCAGACTGCTCTGGGCCTCCGAGCCCCAGCGTGCTCCTCTCGTCAACCCCTCCGCCTGCCCTGGCCTTGGCTCCTGCGTGCCTGCGAGCCTGCCTTGGGGTGAGGCGCCTCCAGCATCTCAGAGTCCCAGAAGTCCCGGCGATCTCCCCAACTGTCTCTGGACTTCCCAGCCGGACCGCCCCCTCCGCCGCCGCTCCCGCCGCCGCCGCCTCCTCCTACGCCGCCGCCGCCGCCGCCACTGCCACTGTGGTTTGGAACCCGAGATGCCTAGGGGGGGCGTTCGGTCTTGGAGGCAGGCATGCGGAGTGTTCACAGCGCCCCGAACTCCCCAACCAGAGACCCTGGGCAGCAGTCCACCCCCGTGGCCCCTCCCCCGCCAACCTTCCCCTGACACCCCCCCCACGCACCCCCCATCACCAGGACAGGACTGAGCGATACGGGAGCCCGGCTGACAGAGACAGACACACAGACACACAGGGAAAGACAGACAGGCACACGGAGGGGTAGTCGGAGCGAGAGAGGAAGAGAGAGACACGGGGAGAACGAGGATCCAACACTCAGACCCGCACTGAACCCCCGAACAGACACACAGAGACCCTGACCTGGATGCGGATGGGGATACGGAAAGGGACGGACTCGCCGGTGCACGCAAGGGACCCAGACACACACCACACACACCGGAGGCTGTGTTGGCGAGGCAGCTAGGCTCTGGGGGTGTGGTGGAGCTTGGCCAGGTTTTGGCAAGCTCACCGCGCCCTGGTGCTGCTAGAGGAGCCCCTCGGAGCGCCAGGAAGCACAGCCAAGTTGCCTGGAATCCCCTTCTGCTCCCATGCCTGCCCAGCAACCACACTGGCCTGGGGGCATGCGGGGGACTCTTTCCTTGGTCTCGTCGTTTATTTGGGGGTACCCCTCGACGCCGACGCCGTGGTGCCGGGCGCGCCCCCACTGCCTTGCTGAGGGAGGGGGCCTTGCTGTTAGCTGCGCTGCTGTGGGGAGAAAGACTTCGGCCCAGGGTGCCAGCGGCCCCGAGGGCCAGGGCGGTCGGCCATCTTTGGTGCTGGGCAGAGGGAGGGAGGGCCCAGGGCGGGGCCCAGGGGCAAAGGGACGGTGGTCGGCGGGAAGGAAGAGAAGGCCCTGCGGAGCTGGAGTGCAGCCCAGGGCTGGTGGGAGAAGGTGTAGGCGTGCCCAGTCACCAGGGGGAGCCGGTTGTCCGGCGGCTTGGGCATCCAGGGCGGCCCAAGGGAATGGCGAGGGGCGGCGGCATGAGGGCCCCAAGGCCAGGAACCAGGGAGTGCACGCATGGGAGGCAGGGTCAACTCCCGCACGCCCTCCCCCGGCCCCAACGCCCCCCCAGTCCTCGCCACCTTCGCCCACTCCCTCCCTCCGTTGCGGCTGTCCTCTCTGCTGCCTCAACCTCCCCACCCCGTTCCCATCGCCGCCCAGCGAGCCCCACTGGTTCCTGTGAGGGTGGGCCTTGTTGCTTGGAGTTGGAGGAGCTGGGTTGGAGCCGCCAGTCCCTGCAGCGGGCGGCTCCAGCGGGCCTGTGAATCGCCGTGGGGTGCCCGGGAGTAAGGGGGCAGCGGAGCAAGGGATGTTTGGAGGAAGGCTTGCTGGGCAAAGGGGGGCGGTGGAGGCACAGGGAGAAGAAGGGAGGCCGAAGGAGAAAGAAAAAAGCCAAGAAAGTAGCCTCAGAACCAGAGTCCAGGGCACCCGGGAACGGTCTCCCATCCAAGTCCTGACCGGATCCGACCCTGCTTAGCTTCCAAGAGCAGAAGAGATGCGCTGCCATCAGGCCACTAGGGCCATAGGCCTGAGAGGCTGCTGCTGCGACCCACATCAGACTGCTCTGGGCCTCCGGGCCCCAGCGTGCTCCTCTTGTCACCCCTCCACCTGCCCTGTGCTTTGCTCCTGCGTGCCTGCGAGCCTGCCTTGGGGTGAGGCGCCTCCAGCATCTCAGAGTCGCAGAAGTCCTGGCGATCTCCCCAAGTGTCTCTGGACTTCCCAGCAGGACCGCCCCCTCCGCCGCCGCTCCCGCCGCCGCCTCCTCCTCCTCCTCCTCCTCCTCCTCCTCCTCCTCCCCCGCCGCCACCGCCGCCTCCGCCGCCGCTGTCGTTTGGAACCCGAGATGCCTAGGGGGGGCGTTCGGTCTTGGAGGCAGGCATGCGGAGTGTTCTCAGCGCCCCCAACTCCCCAACCGCAGCCCTGGGTCTAGCGTGGCAAGCCACCCCGCCTTGCTCAATGGCGGCCCGAAGTCAAGGGCGCCACCAGAGACCCTGGGCAGCAGTCCACCGCCGTGGCCCGTCCCCCTCTATCCTTCCCGTGACACCCCTCCCCCACGAACCCCCCATCACCAGGACAGGACTGAGAGATACGGGAGCCCGGCTGACATAGACAGACACAAAGACACACAGGGAAAGCCAGAGATACGCACGGAGGGGTAGTCGGAGCGAGAGAGGAAGAGAGAGACACGGGGAGACCGAGGATCCAACACACAGACCCGCACTGAACCCCCGAACAGACACACAGAGATCCTGACCTGGATGCGGATGGGGACACGGAAAGGGACAGCCTCGCCGGTGCACGCAAGGGACCCAGACACACACCACACACACCGGAGGCTGTGTTGGCGAGGCAGCTAGCCTCTGGGGGTGTGGTGGAGCTTGGCCAGGTTTTGGCAAGCTGACCGCGCCCTGGTGCTGCTAGAGGAGCCCCTCGGAGCGCCAGGAAGCACAGCCAAGTTGCCTGGAATCCCCTTCTGCTCCCATGCCTGCCCAGCAACTACACTGGCCTGGGGGCATGCGGGGGACTCTTTCCTTGGTCTCGTCGTTTATTTGGGGGTACCCCTCGACGCCGACGCCGTGGTGCCGGGCGCGCCCCCACTGCCTTGCTGAGGGAGCGGGCCTCGCTGTTAGGTGCGCTGCTGTGGGGAGAAGGACTTAGGCTCAGGGTGCCAGCGGCCCCAAGGTCCAGGGCGGTCGGCCATCTTTGGTGCTGGGCAGAGGGAGCGAGGGCCCAGGGCGGGGCCCAGGGGCAAAGGGACGGTGGTCGGCGGGAAGGAAGAGAAGGCCCTGCGGGGCTGGAGCGCAGCGCAGGGCTGGTGGGAGAAGGTGTAGGCGTGCCCAGTCACCAGGGGGAGCCTGTTGTCCGGTGGCTTGGGCATCCAGGGCGACCCAAGGGAAAGGCGAGGGGCGGCGGCATGAGGGCCCCAAGGGCAGGAACGAGGGAGGGCACGCATGGGAGGCAGGGTGAACTCCCGCACGCGCTCCCCCCTCCCCATCGCCCCCCAGTCCTCGCCACCTTCGCCCACTCCCTCCCTCCGTAGCGGCTGCCCTCTCTGAGGCCTCAGCCTCCACACCCCGTTCCCATCGCCCCCCAGCGAGCCCCACTGGTTCCTGTGAGGGTGGGCCTTGTGACTTGGAGTTGGAGGAGCTGGATTCGAGCCGCCTGTCGCTGCAGCGGGCGGCTCCAGCGGGCCTATGAACCGCCGTGGGGTGCCCGGGGGTAAGGGGGCAACGGGGCAAGGGATGTTTGGAGGAAGGCTTGCTGGGCAAAGGGGGGCGGTGGAGGCACAGGGAGAAGAAGGGAGGCCGAAGGAGAAAGAAAAAAGCCAAGAAAGTAGCCTCAGAACAAGAGTGCAGGGCACCCGGGAACGGTCTCCCATCCAAGTCCTGAGCGGATCCGACCCTGCTTAGCTTCCAAGAGCAGAAGAGATGCGCTGCCATCAGGCCGCTAGGGCCAAAGGCCTGAGAGGCTGATGCTGCGACTCCCAGCAGACTGCTCTTGGCCTCCGAGCCCCAGCGTGCTCCTCTCGTCAACCCCTCCGCCTGCCCTGGCCTTGGCTCCTGCGTGCCTGCGCGCCTGCCTTGGGGTGAGGCGCCTCCAGCATCTCAGAGTCGCAGAAGTCCCGGCGATCTCCCCAACTGTCTCTGGACTTCCCAGCCGGACCGCCCCCTCCGCCGCCGCTCCCGCCGCCGTCGCCTCCTCCTACGCCGCCGCCGCCGCCGCCGCCGCCACTGTGGTTTGGAACCCGAGATGCCTAGGGGGGGCGTTCGGTCTTGGAGGCAGGCATGCGGAGTGTTCACAGCGCCCCGAACTCCCCAACCAGAGACCCTGGGCAGCAGTCCACCCCCGTGGCCCCACCCCCGCCAACCTTCCCCTGACAACCCCCCACGCACCCCCCATCACCAGGACAGGACTGAGAGATACGGGAGCCCGGCTGACAGAGACAGACACACAGACACACAGGGAAAGACAGAGAGGCACACGGAGGGGTAGTCGGAGCGAGAGAGGAAGAGAGAGACACGGGGAGAACGAGGATCCAACACACAGACCCGCACTGAACCCCCGAACAGACAGACAGAGACCCTGACCTGGATGCGGATGGGGACACGGAAAGGGACGGACTCGCCGGTGCACGCAAGGGACCCAGACACACACCACACACACCGGAGGCTGTGTTGGCGAGGCAGCTAGCCTCTGGGGGTGTGGTGGAGCTTGGCCAGGTTTTGGCAAGCTGACCGCGCCCTGGTGCTGCTAGAGGAGCCCCTCGGAGCGCCAGGAAGCACAGCCAAGTTGCCTGGAATCCCCTTCTGCTCCCATGCCTGCCCAGCAACCACACTGGCCTGGGGGCATGCGGGGGACTCTTTCCTTGGTCTCGTCGTTTATTTGGGGGTACCCCTCGACGCCGACGCCGTGGTGCCGGGCGCGCCCCCACTGCCTTGCTGAGGGAGCGGGCCTTGCTGTTAGCTGCGCTGCTGTGGGGAGAAGGACTTCGGCCCAGGGTGCCAGCGGCCCCGAGGGCCAGGGCGGTCGGCCATTTTGGTGCTGGGCAGAGGGAGGGAGGGCCCAGGGCGGGGCCCAGGGGCAAAGGGACGGTGGTCGGCGGGAAGGAAGAGAAGGCCCTGCGGGGCTGGAGCGCAGCCCAGGGCTGGTGGGAGAAGGTGTAGGCGTGCCCAGTCACCAGGGGGAGCCGGTTGTTCGGCGGCTTGGGCATCCAGGGCGGCCCAAGGGAATGGCGAGGGGCGGCGGCATGAGGGCCCCAAGGCCAGGAACCAGGGAGTGCACGCATGGGAGGCAGGGTGAACTCCCGCCCGCGCTCCCCCCGCCCCATCGCCCCCCCAGTCCTCGCCACCTTCGCCCACTCCCTCCCTCCGAAGCGGCAGCCCTCTCTGCCGCCTCAGCCTCCCCACCCCCTTCCCATCGCCCCCCCGCGAGCCCCACTGGTTCCTGTGAGGGTGGGCCTTGTGACTTGGAGTTGGAGGAGCTGGGTTGGAGCCGCCTGTCGCTGCAGCGGGCGGCTCCAGCGGGCCTGTGAACCGCCGTGGGGTGCCCGGGGGTAAGGGGGCAACGGGGCAAGGGATGTTTGGAGGAAGGCTTGCTGGGCAAAGGGGGGCGGTGGAGGCACAGGGAGAAGAAGGGAGGCCGAAGGAGAAAGAAAAAAGCCAAGAAAGTAGCCTCAGAACAAGAGTGCAGGGCACCCGGGAACGGTCTCCCATCCAAGTCCTGAGCGGATCCGACCCTGCTTAGCTTCCAAGAGCAGAAGAGATGCGCTGCCATCAGGCCGCTAGGGCCAGAGGCCTGAGAGGCTGCTGCTGCGACCCACAGCAGACTGCTCTGGGCCTCCGAGCCCCAGCGTGCTCCTCTCGTCAACCCCTCCGCCTGCCCTGGCCTTGGCTCCTGCGTGCCTGCGAGCCTGCCTTGGGGTGAGGCGCCTCCAGCATCTCAGAGTCCCAGAAGTCCCGGCGATCTCCCCAACTGTCTCTGGACTTCCCAGCCGGACCGCCCCCTCCGCCGCCGCTCCCGCCGCCGCCGCCTCCTCCTACGCCGCCGCCGCCGCCGCCACTGCCACTGTGGTTTGGAACCCGAGATGCCTAGGGGGGGCGTTCGGTCTTGGAGGCAGGCATGCGGAGTGTTCACAGCGCCCCGAACTCCCCAACCAGAGACCCTGGGCAGCAGTCCACCCCCGTGGCCCCTCCCCCGCCAACCTTCCCCTGACACCCCCCCCACGCACCCCCCATCACCAGGACAGGACTGAGCGATACGGGAGCCCGGCTGACAGAGACAGACACACAGACACACAGGGAAAGACAGACAGGCACACGGAGGGGTAGTCGGAGCGAGAGAGGAAGAGAGAGACACGGGGAGAACGAGGATCCAACACTCAGACCCGCACTGAACCCCCGAACAGACACACAGAGACCCTGACCTGGATGCGGATGGGGATACGGAAAGGGACGGACTCGCCGGTGCACGCAAGGGACCCAGACACACACCACACACACCGGAGGCTGTGTTGGCGAGGCAGCTAGGCTCTGGGGGTGTGGTGGAGCTTGGCCAGGTTTTGGCAAGCTCACCGCGCCCTGGTGCTGCTAGAGGAGCCCCTCGGAGCGCCAGGAAGCACAGCCAAGTTGCCTGGAATCCCCTTCTGCTCCCATGCCTGCCCAGCAACCACACTGGCCTGGGGGCATGCGGGGGACTCTTTCCTTGGTCTCGTCGTTTATTTGGGGGTACCCCTCGACGCCGACGCCGTGGTGCCGGGCGCGCCCCCACTGCCTTGCTGAGGGAGGGGGCCTTGCTGTTAGCTGCGCTGCTGTGGGGAGAAAGACTTCGGCCCAGGGTGCCAGCGGCCCCGAGGGCCAGGGCGGTCGGCCATCTTTGGTGCTGGGCAGAGGGAGGGAGGGCCCAGGGCGGGGCCCAGGGGCAAAGGGACGGTGGTCGGCGGGAAGGAAGAGAAGGCCCTGCGGAGCTGGAGTGCAGCCCAGGGCTGGTGGGAGAAGGTGTAGGCGTGCCCAGTCACCAGGGGGAGCCGGTTGTCCGGCGGCTTGGGCATCCAGGGCGGCCCAAGGGAATGGCGAGGGGCGGCGGCATGAGGGCCCCAAGGCCAGGAACCAGGGAGTGCACGCATGGGAGGCAGGGTCAACTCCCGCACGCCCTCCCCCGGCCCCAACGCCCCCCCAGTCCTCGCCACCTTCGCCCACTCCCTCCCTCCGTTGCGGCTGTCCTCTCTGCTGCCTCAACCTCCCCACCCCGTTCCCATCGCCGCCCAGCGAGCCCCACTGGTTCCTGTGAGGGTGGGCCTTGTTGCTTGGAGTTGGAGGAGCTGGGTTGGAGCCGCCAGTCCCTGCAGCGGGCGGCTCCAGCGGGCCTGTGAATCGCCGTGGGGTGCCCGGGAGTAAGGGGGCAGCGGAGCAAGGGATGTTTGGAGGAAGGCTTGCTGGGCAAAGGGGGGCGGTGGAGGCACAGGGAGAAGAAGGGAGGCCGAAGGAGAAAGAAAAAAGCCAAGAAAGTAGCCTCAGAACCAGAGTCCAGGGCACCCGGGAACGGTCTCCCATCCAAGTCCTGACCGGATCCGACCCTGCTTAGCTTCCAAGAGCAGAAGAGATGCGCTGCCATCAGGCCACTAGGGCCATAGGCCTGAGAGGCTGCTGCTGCGACCCACATCAGACTGCTCTGGGCCTCCGGGCCCCAGCGTGCTCCTCTTGTCACCCCTCCACCTGCCCTGTGCTTTGCTCCTGCGTGCCTGCGAGCCTGCCTTGGGGTGAGGCGCCTCCAGCATCTCAGAGTCGCAGAAGTCCTGGCGATCTCCCCAAGTGTCTCTGGACTTCCCAGCAGGACCGCCCCCTCCGCCGCCGCTCCCGCCGCCGCCTCCTCCTCCTCCTCCTCCTCCTCCTCCTCCTCCTCCCCCGCCGCCACCGCCGCCTCCGCCGCCGCTGTCGTTTGGAACCCGAGATGCCTAGGGGGGGCGTTCGGTCTTGGAGGCAGGCATGCGGAGTGTTCTCAGCGCCCCCAACTCCCCAACCGCAGCCCTGGGTCTAGCGTGGCAAGCCACCCCGCCTTGCTCAATGGCGGCCCGAAGTCAAGGGCGCCACCAGAGACCCTGGGCAGCAGTCCACCGCCGTGGCCCGTCCCCCTCTAACCTTCCCGTGACACCCCCCCCCACGAACCCCCCATCACCAGGACAGGACTGAGAGATACGGGAGCCCGGCTGACATAGACAGACACAAAGACACACAGGGAAAGCCAGAGATACGCACGGAGGGGTAGTCGGAGCGAGAGAGGAAGAGAGAGACACGGGGAGACCGAGGATCCAACACACAGACCCGCACTGAACCCCCGAACAGACACACAGAGATCCTGACCTGGATGCGGATGGGGACACGGAAAGGGACAGCCTCGCCGGTGCACGCAAGGGACCCAGACACACACCACACACACCGGAGGCTGTGTTGGCGAGGCAGCTAGCCTCTGGGGGTGTGGTGGAGCTTGGCCAGGTTTTGGCAAGCTGACCGCGCCCTGGTGCTGCTAGAGGAGCCCCTCGGAGCGCCAGGAAGCACAGCCAAGTTGCCTGGAATCCCCTTCTGCTCCCATGCCTGCCCAGCAACTACACTGGCCTGGGGGCATGCGGGGGACTCTTTCCTTGGTCTCGTCGTTTATTTGGGGGTACCCCTCGACGCCGACGCCGTGGTGCCGGGCGCGCCCCCACTGCCTTGCTGAGGGAGCGGGCCTCGCTGTTAGGTGCGCTGCTGTGGGGAGAAGGACTTAGGCTCAGGGTGCCAGCGGCCCCAAGGTCCAGGGCGGTCGGCCATCTTTGGTGCTGGGCAGAGGGAGCGAGGGCCCAGGGCGGGGCCCAGGGGCAAAGGGACGGTGGTCGGCGGGAAGGAAGAGAAGGCCCTGCGGGGCTGGAGCGCAGCGCAGGGCTGGTGGGAGAAGGTGTAGGCGTGCCCAGTCACCAGGGGGAGCCTGTTGTCCGGTGGCTTGGGCATCCAGGGCGACCCAAGGGAAAGGCGAGGGGCGGCGGCATGAGGGCCCCAAGGGCAGGAACGAGGGAGGGCACGCATGGGAGGCAGGGTGAACTCCCGCACGCGCTCCCCCCTCCCCATCGCCCCCCAGTCCTCGCCACCTTCGCCCACTCCCTCCCTCCGTAGCGGCTGCCCTCTCTGAGGCCTCAGCCTCCACACCCCGTTCCCATCGCCCCCCAGCGAGCCCCACTGGTTCCTGTGAGGGTGGGCCTTGTGACTTGGAGTTGGAGGAGCTGGATTCGAGCCGCCTGTCGCTGCAGCGGGCGGCTCCAGCGGGCCTATGAACCGCCGTGGGGTGCCCGGGGGTAAGGGGGCAACGGGGCAAGGGATGTTTGGAGGAAGGCTTGCTGGGCAAAGGGGGGCGGTGGAGGCACAGGGAGAAGAAGGGAGGCCGAAGGAGAAAGAAAAAAGCCAAGAAAGTAGCCTCAGAACAAGAGTGCAGGGCACCCGGGAACGGTCTCCCATCCAAGTCCTGAGCGGATCCGACCCTGCTTAGCTTCCAAGAGCAGAAGAGATGCGCTGCCATCAGGCCGCTAGGGCCAAAGGCCTGAGAGGCTGATGCTGCGACTCCCAGCAGACTGCTCTTGGCCTCCGAGCCCCAGCGTGCTCCTCTCGTCAACCCCTCCGCCTGCCCTGGCCTTGGCTCCTGCGTGCCTGCGCGCCTGCCTTGGGGTGAGGCGCCTCCAGCATCTCAGAGTCGCAGAAGTCCCGGCGATCTCCCCAACTGTCTCTGGACTTCCCAGCCGGACCGCCCCCTCCGCCGCCGCTCCCGCCGCCGTCGCCTCCTCCTACGCCGCCGCCGCCGCCGCCACTGTGGTTTGGAACCCGAGATGCCTAGGGGGGGCGTTCGGTCTTGGAGGCAGGCATGCGGAGTGTTCACAGCGCCCCGAACTCCCCAACCAGAGACCCTGGGCAGCAGTCCACCCCCGTGGCCCCACCCCCGCCAACCTTCCCCTGACAACCCCCCACGCACCCCCCATCACCAGGACAGGACTGAGAGATACGGGAGCCCGGCTGACAGAGACAGACACACAGACACACAGGGAAAGACAGAGAGGCACACGGAGGGGTAGTCGGAGCGAGAGAGGAAGAGAGAGACACGGGGAGAACGAGGATCCAACACACAGACCCGCACTGAACCCCCGAACAGACAGACAGAGACCCTGACCTGGATGCGGATGGGGACACGGAAAGGGACGGACTCGCCGGTGCACGCAAGGGACCCAGACACACACCACACACACCGGAGGCTGTGTTGGCGAGGCAGCTAGCCTCTGGGGGTGTGGTGGAGCTTGGCCAGGTTTTGGCAAGCTGACCTCGCCCTGGTGCTGCTAGAGGAGCCCCTCGGAGCGCCAGGAAGCACAGCCAAGTTGCCTGGAATCCCCTTCTGCTCCCATGCCTGCCCAGCAACCACACTGGCCTGGGGGCATGCGGGGGACTCTTTCCTTGGTCTCGTCGTTTATTTGGGGGTACCCCTCGACGCCGACGCCGTGGTGCCGGGCGCGCCCCCACTGCCTTGCTGAGGGAGCGGGCCTTGCTGTTAGCTGCGCTGCTGTGGGGAGAAGGACTTCGGCCCAGGGTGCCAGCGGCCCCGAGGGCCAGGGCGGTCGGCCATTTTGGTGCAGGGCAGAGGGAGGGAGGGCCCAGGGCGGGGCCCAGGGGCAAAGGGACGGTGGTCGGCGGGAAGGAAGAGAAGGCCCTGCGGGGCTGGAGCGCAGCCCAGGGCTGGTGGGAGAAGGTGTAGGCGTGCCCAGTCACCAGGGGGAGCCGGTTGTTCGGCGGCTTGGGCATCCAGGGCGGCCCAAGGGAATGGCGAGGGGCGGCGGCATGAGGGCCCCAAGGCCAGGAACCAGGGAGTGCACGCATGGGAGGCAGGGTGAACTCCCGCACGCGCTCCCCCCGCCCCATCGCCCCCCCAGTCCTCGCCACCTTCGCCCACTCCCTCCCTCCGAAGCGGCAGCCCTCTCTGCCGCCTCAGCCTCCCCACCCCCTTCCCATCGCCCCCCCGCGAGCCCCACTGGTTCCTGTGAGGGTGGGCCTTGAGACTTGGAGTTGGAGGAGCTGGGTTGGAGCCGCCTGTCGCTGTAGCGGGCGGCTCCAGCGGGCCTGTGAACCGCCGTGGGGTGCCCGGGGGTAAGGGGGCAACGGGGCAAGGGATGTTTGGAGGAAGGCTTGCTGGGCAAAGGGGGACGGTGGAGGCACAGGGAGAAGAAGGGAGGCCGAAGGAGAAAGAAAAAAGCCAAGAAAGTAGCCTCAGAACAAGAGTGCAGGGCACCCGGGAACGGTCTCCCATCCAAGTCCTGAGCGGATCCGACCCTGCTTAGCTTCCAAGAGCAGAAGAGATGCGCTGCCATCAGGCCGCTAGGGCCAGAGGCCTGAGAGGCTGCTGCTGCGACCCACAGCAGACTGCTCTGGGCCTCCGAGCCCCAGCGTGCTCCTCTCGTCAACCCCTCCGCCTGCCCTGGCCTTGGCTCCTGCGTGCCTGCGAGCCTGCCTTGGGGTGAGGCGCCTCCAGCATCTCAGAGTCCCAGAAGTCCCGGCGATCTCCCCAACTGTCTCTGGACTTCCCAGCCGGACCGCCCCCTCCGCCGCCGCTCCCGCCGCCGCCGCCTCCTCCTACGCCGCCGCCGCCGCCGCCACTGCCACTGTGGTTTGGAACCCGAGATGCCTAGGGGGGGCGTTCGGTCTTGGAGGCAGGCATGCGGAGTGTTCACAGCGCCCCGAACTCCCCAACCAGAGACCCTGGGCAGCAGTCCACCCCCGTGGCCCCTCCCCCGCCAACCTTCCCCTGACACCCCCCCCACGCACCCCCCATCACCAGGACAGGACTGAGCGATACGGGAGCCCGGCTGACAGAGACAGACACACAGACACACAGGGAAAGACAGACAGGCACACGGAGGGGTAGTCGGAGCGAGAGAGGAAGAGAGAGACACGGGGAGAACGAGGATCCAACACTCAGACCCGCACTGAACCCCCGAACAGACACACAGAGACCCTGACCTGGATGCGGATGGGGATACGGAAAGGGACGGACTCGCCGGTGCACGCAAGGGACCCAGACACACACCACACACACCGGAGGCTGTGTTGGCGAGGCAGCTAGGCTCTGGGGGTGTGGTGGAGCTTGGCCAGGTTTTGGCAAGCTCACCGCGCCCTGGTGCTGCTAGAGGAGCCCCTCGGAGCGCCAGGAAGCACAGCCAAGTTGCCTGGAATCCCCTTCTGCTCCCATGCCTGCCCAGCAACCACACTGGCCTGGGGGCATGCGGGGGACTCTTTCCTTGGTCTCGTCGTTTATTTGGGGGTACCCCTCGACGCCGACGCCGTGGTGCCGGGCGCGCCCCCACTGCCTTGCTGAGGGAGGGGGCCTTGCTGTTAGCTGCGCTGCTGTGGGGAGAAAGACTTCGGCCCAGGGTGCCAGCGGCCCCGAGGGCCAGGGCGGTCGGCCATCTTTGGTGCTGGGCAGAGGGAGGGAGGGCCCAGGGCGGGGCCCAGGGGCAAAGGGACGGTGGTCGGCGGGAAGGAAGAGAAGGCCCTGCGGAGCTGGAGTGCAGCCCAGGGCTGGTGGGAGAAGGTGTAGGCGTGCCCAGTCACCAGGGGGAGCCGGTTGTCCGGCGGCTTGGGCATCCAGGGCGGCCCAAGGGAATGGCGAGGGGCGGCGGCATGAGGGCCCCAAGGCCAGGAACCAGGGAGTGCACGCATGGGAGGCAGGGTCAACTCCCGCACGCCCTCCCCCGGCCCCAACGCCCCCCCAGTCCTCGCCACCTTCGCCCACTCCCTCCCTCCGTTGCGGCTGTCCTCTCTGCTGCCTCAACCTCCCCACCCCGTTCCCATCGCCGCCCAGCGAGCCCCACTGGTTCCTGTGAGGGTGGGCCTTGTTGCTTGGAGTTGGAGGAGCTGGGTTGGAGCCGCCAGTCCCTGCAGCGGGCGGCTCCAGCGGGCCTGTGAATCGCCGTGGGGTGCCCGGGAGTAAGGGGGCAGCGGAGCAAGGGATGTTTGGAGGAAGGCTTGCTGGGCAAAGGGGGGCGGTGGAGGCACAGGGAGAAGAAGGGAGGCCGAAGGAGAAAGAAAAAAGCCAAGAAAGTAGCCTCAGAACCAGAGTCCAGGGCACCCGGGAACGGTCTCCCATCCAAGTCCTGACCGGATCCGACCCTGCTTAGCTTCCAAGAGCAGAAGAGATGCGCTGCCATCAGGCCACTAGGGCCATAGGCCTGAGAGGCTGCTGCTGCGACCCACATCAGACTGCTCTGGGCCTCCGGGCCCCAGCGTGCTCCTCTTGTCACCCCTCCACCTGCCCTGTGCTTTGCTCCTGCGTGCCTGCGAGCCTGCCTTGGGGTGAGGCGCCTCCAGCATCTCAGAGTCGCAGAAGTCCTGGCGATCTCCCCAAGTGTCTCTGGACTTCCCAGCAGGACCGCCCCCTCCGCCGCCGCTCCCGCCGCCGCCTCCTCCTCCTCCTCCTCCTCCTCCTCCTCCTCCTCCCCCGCCGCCACCGCCGCCTCCGCCGCCGCTGTCGTTTGGAACCCGAGATGCCTAGGGGGGGCGTTCGGTCTTGGAGGCAGGCATGCGGAGTGTTCTCAGCGCCCCCAACTCCCCAACCGCAGCCCTGGGTCTAGCGTGGCAAGCCACCCCGCCTTGCTCAATGGCGGCCCGAAGTCAAGGGCGCCACCAGAGACCCTGGGCAGCAGTCCACCGCCGTGGCCCGTCCCCCTCTATCCTTCCCGTGACACCCCTCCCCCACGAACCCCCCATCACCAGGACAGGACTGAGAGATACGGGAGCCCGGCTGACATAGACAGACACAAAGACACACAGGGAAAGCCAGAGATACGCACGGAGGGGTAGTCGGAGCGAGAGAGGAAGAGAGAGACACGGGGAGACCGAGGATCCAACACACAGACCCGCACTGAACCCCCGAACAGACACACAGAGATCCTGACCTGGATGCGGATGGGGACACGGAAAGGGACAGCCTCGCCGGTGCACGCAAGGGACCCAGACACACACCACACACACCGGAGGCTGTGTTGGCGAGGCAGCTAGCCTCTGGGGGTGTGGTGGAGCTTGGCCAGGTTTTGGCAAGCTGACCGCGCCCTGGTGCTGCTAGAGGAGCCCCTCGGAGCGCCAGGAAGCACAGCCAAGTTGCCTGGAATCCCCTTCTGCTCCCATGCCTGCCCAGCAACTACACTGGCCTGGGGGCATGCGGGGGACTCTTTCCTTGGTCTCGTCGTTTATTTGGGGGTACCCCTCGACGCCGACGCCGTGGTGCCGGGCGCGCCCCCACTGCCTTGCTGAGGGAGCGGGCCTCGCTGTTAGGTGCGCTGCTGTGGGGAGAAGGACTTAGGCTCAGGGTGCCAGCGGCCCCAAGGTCCAGGGCGGTCGGCCATCTTTGGTGCTGGGCAGAGGGAGCGAGGGCCCAGGGCGGGGCCCAGGGGCAAAGGGACGGTGGTCGGCGGGAAGGAAGAGAAGGCCCTGCGGGGCTGGAGCGCAGCGCAGGGCTGGTGGGAGAAGGTGTAGGCGTGCCCAGTCACCAGGGGGAGCCTGTTGTCCGGTGGCTTGGGCATCCAGGGCGACCCAAGGGAAAGGCGAGGGGCGGCGGCATGAGGGCCCCAAGGGCAGGAACGAGGGAGGGCACGCATGGGAGGCAGGGTGAACTCCCGCACGCGCTCCCCCCTCCCCATCGCCCCCCAGTCCTCGCCACCTTCGCCCACTCCCTCCCTCCGTAGCGGCTGCCCTCTCTGAGGCCTCAGCCTCCACACCCCGTTCCCATCGCCCCCCAGCGAGCCCCACTGGTTCCTGTGAGGGTGGGCCTTGTGACTTGGAGTTGGAGGAGCTGGATTCGAGCCGCCTGTCGCTGCAGCGGGCGGCTCCAGCGGGCCTATGAACCGCCGTGGGGTGCCCGGGGGTAAGGGGGCAACGGGGCAAGGGATGTTTGGAGGAAGGCTTGCTGGGCAAAGGGGGGCGGTGGAGGCACAGGGAGAAGAAGGGAGGCCGAAGGAGAAAGAAAAAAGCCAAGAAAGTAGCCTCAGAACAAGAGTGCAGGGCACCCGGGAACGGTCTCCCATCCAAGTCCTGAGCGGATCCGACCCTGCTTAGCTTCCAAGAGCAGAAGAGATGCGCTGCCATCAGGCCGCTAGGGCCAAAGGCCTGAGAGGCTGATGCTGCGACTCCCAGCAGACTGCTCTTGGCCTCCGAGCCCCAGCGTGCTCCTCTCGTCAACCCCTCCGCCTGCCCTGGCCTTGGCTCCTGCGTGCCTGCGCGCCTGCCTTGGGGTGAGGCGCCTCCAGCATCTCAGAGTCGCAGAAGTCCCGGCGATCTCCCCAACTGTCTCTGGACTTCCCAGCCGGACCGCCCCCTCCGCCGCCGCTCCCGCCGCCGTCGCCTCCTCCTACGCCGCCGCCGCCGCCGCCGCCGCCACTGTGGTTTGGAACCCGAGATGCCTAGGGGGGGCGTTCGGTCTTGGAGGCAGGCATGCGGAGTGTTCACAGCGCCCCGAACTCCCCAACCAGAGACCCTGGGCAGCAGTCCACCCCCGTGGCCCCACCCCCGCCAACCTTCCCCTGACAACCCCCCACGCACCCCCCATCACCAGGACAGGACTGAGAGATACGGGAGCCCGGCTGACAGAGACAGACACACAGACACACAGGGAAAGACAGAGAGGCACACGGAGGGGTAGTCGGAGCGAGAGAGGAAGAGAGAGACACGGGGAGAACGAGGATCCAACACACAGACCCGCACTGAACCCCCGAACAGACAGACAGAGACCCTGACCTGGATGCGGATGGGGACACGGAAAGGGACGGACTCGCCGGTGCACGCAAGGGACCCAGACACACACCACACACACCGGAGGCTGTGTTGGCGAGGCAGCTAGCCTCTGGGGGTGTGGTGGAGCTTGGCCAGGTTTTGGCAAGCTGACCGCGCCCTGGTGCTGCTAGAGGAGCCCCTCGGAGCGCCAGGAAGCACAGCCAAGTTGCCT
>NW_026992172.1:0-19775 GCF_029215605.1 Mirounga angustirostris | reverse complement strand
TAGCTGAGAGCCTGGGGAACGGGTTCCACCCGTAAAATCGAGGGAGCACCAAGGCCGGCGCGGAAGGCAGCTCTCAGCTCACCTCTTGTTTACGCGCCTACTCCCGTTGCCCCGTGTGTGCGTGCAGGCTTGAAGGCAACCCCCTAACTCGAAGGAACAACTCTGCTGAGAACCCGTGCTTCAGCCGAAAGAGCCGTTCCTGAGGGTGCAAGCATTTTGCTGTGGCAATGCGTGAGAGCACTGCAAGGGAGTCCGGAGGCCTTTTCCGAGTGAGACTCAGGCCCTGGCCGAAGGCAGCACACGGCTCCCCACTTGTTTCAGGAAGCTAGCTCTGCGGCCTCACTTTCGCATGGAAGCCTAATCGCTAGCGTTCGAACTCGAAGAGACAACACGGTAGAGAAACCGTGCTTTAGCTGCCATCCACCTCTCTGAGGGAGGAAGCAGTTTCCAGGCTACCGTGGGGGAGAGCCTGGGGAACGGGTTCCTCACGTGAAACCGAGGGAGAGGAAGTCCGGGCCGGAAGGCACCTCTCGACTCAGCTCTTGTTACCTGAAGCTCACCCTTACTGCCCCATGCGTGCCTAGGAATGCTAAGGGCTCCACGCTGATTTGGCAGAAAGAAGCCGGTAAAGAAGCCCGGCTTCAGCTCATTCAATGCCTCTCCACAGGGTGGCAGCCTTTTCAACTCTGCTTCAGGGCAAGCGTGGGGAGTGAGTCCCAGCAGAATTCCGAGGGAGAAAGAAGCATGGGCAGAAGGCACCCCTCGACTCAACTCTTGTTTCGGGAACCTAGGTCGGCTCTCCCGCGTGTGCGGGGGGTCCTAAGGGCCGTCCACCCGACGCAAAGGAGCCACACTGGAGAGAACCCGTGCCTCGGCACAGATCGCCCTTCCTGAGCGTGCACTTCATCTCGTGTGTGTTTCTGTGAACGCATGAGAAATGGAACCCAAACGGAACCCGGAGTGAGAAGCAGGCCTGTAAGGAAGGCTGCTGTCGACTCCGCTGTTGTTTTAGGAGATCCGCCCTGCCCTGCCCTGGGTGCCTGGATGCCTGGTTACCGGGCTACTAACACCAGGAATCAATGCTAGAGAGTTCCTGCGCTTTAGTTAACATTGCCGTTCCTGAAGCCAGAGGAATTTCACAGTGCTCGTGCAGGAGAGACGGGGGAAAGGGTCCCGTCCGTGAAATGGAGCGAGAAACAGGCCGCTGCGGAAGGCCGCTCTCAACTCACCTCTTGTGGAGGAGGCCGGTCCCCTTGCCCCGGGTGTGCCTGCAGGCCTACAGCCAAGCCCCTCAGTCGAAGGAACAAGTGTGTAGAGAATTCCTGCTTCAGCGAAAAGAGGCCTTCCCGAGGCTGGAAGCATGTTGCTGTGTGCATGCGTGAGAGAACGGCAAGGGAGTCCCCAACCATTTTCCGTGGGAGACTCAGGCCCCGGAAGAAGGCCGAGCACGACTCCTCACTGGTGTCATGGTCTGTGGGGGGAAGCAGTTTACTCTGCACTGTGGGTGAGAGCCTGGGGACGGGTTCCATACGTAAACTCGATGGAGAAACAGGCCGGTGCAGAAGGCAGCTGTCAGCTCCCTCCTGGGTTACGGGGCTGGTACCGTTGCCCCGTGTGTGCCTGCAGGCCTAAAGCCAAGCACCTAAGTCGAAGGAACAAGTGCGGAGAGAATTCCTGCTTCAGCGGAAATAGGCCTTCCTGAGGCTGGAAGCGTGTTGCTGTGTGCATGCGTGAGCGCACTGCAACGGAGTCCCAAACCATTTTCCGTGGGAGCCTCAGGCCGCTGCAGAAGGCAGCACACGACTCCCCACGTGTTTCAGGAAGCTAGCCCTGCGGCCCCACTTGTGCACGGAAGTCTAATCGCTTGCGTTCTACCTCGAAGAAACAACAGTGTACAGAAGCCGTGCTTTGGCTACCGTCGACCCCTCTGTGGGAGGAAGCAGTTTATGCTGCAGTGTGGGTGAGGTCCTGGGGGGGGGGGGGGGGGCGGGTTCCATAGGTAAAATCGAGGCAGAACCAGGCCGGCGCAGAAGGCAGCTGTCAACTCACTCCTTGTTTACGAGGCTGGTACCGTTGCCCCGTACGTGTGCCTGCAGGCCTAAAGCCAAGCCCCTGAGTCGAAGGAACAAGTGTGTGGAGAATTCCTGCTTCAGCGAAAAGAGGCCTTCCCGAGGCTGGAAGCATGTTGCTGTGTGCATGCGTGAGAGAACGGCAAGGGAGTCCCCAACCATTTTCCGCGGGAGACTCAGGCCCCGGAAGAAGGCCGAGCACGACTCCCCACTGGTGTCGTGGTCTGTGGGAGGAAGCAGTTCACTCTGCACTGTGGGTGAGAGCCTGCGGACGGGTTCCATTCGTAAACTCGATGGAGAAACAGGCCGGTGCCGAAGGCAGCTGTCAGCTCACTCCTTGTTTACGAGGCTGGTACCGTTGCCCCGTGTGTGCCTGCAGGCCTGAAGCCAAGCACCTAAGTGGAGGGAACAAGTCTGCAGAGAATTCCTGCTTCAGCGAAAAGAGGCCTTCCTGAGGCTGGAAGCATGTTGCTGTGTGCATGCGTGAGAGAACTGCAAGGGAGTCCCAAAACATTTTCCGTGGGAGACTCAGGCCCCGGAAGAAAGCAGAGCACGACTCCCCACTTGTGTCATGGTCTGTGGGAGGAAGCAGTTTACCGTGTACTGTAGCTGAGAGCCTGGGGAACGGGTTCCACCCGTAAAATCGAGGGAGCACCAAGGCCGGCGCGGAAGGCAGCTCTCAGCTCACCTCTTGTTTACGCGCCTACTCCCGTTGCCCCGTGTGTGCGTGCAGGCTTGAAGGCAACCCCCTAACTCGAAGGAACAACTCTGCTGAGAACCCGTGCTTCAGCCGAAAGAGCCGTTCCTGAGGGTGCAAGCATTTTGCTGTGGCAATGCGTGAGAGCACTGCAAGGGAGTCCGGAGGCCTTTTCCGAGTGAGACTCAGGCCCTGGCCGAAGGCAGCACACGGCTCCCCACTTGTTTCAGGAAGCTAGCTCTGCGGCCTCACTTTCGCATGGAAGCCTAATCGCTAGCGTTCGAACTCGAAGAGACAACACGGTAGAGAAACCGTGCTTTAGCTGCCATCCACCTCTCTGAGGGAGGAAGCAGTTTCCAGGCTACCGTGGGGGAGAGCCTGGGGAACGGGTTCCTCACGTGAAACCGAGGGAGAGGAAGTCCGGGCCGGAAGGCACCTCTCGACTCAGCTCTTGTTACCTGAAGCTCACCCTTACTGCCCCATGCGTGCCTAGGAATGCTAAGGGCTCCACGCTGATTTGGCAGAAAGAAGCCGGTAAAGAAGCCCGGCTTCAGCTCATTCAATGCCTCTCCACAGGGTGGCAGCCTTTTCAACTCTGCTTCAGGGCAAGCGTGGGGAGTGAGTCCCAGCAGAATTCCGAGGGAGAAAGAAGCATGGGCAGAAGGCACCCCTCGACTCAACTCTTGTTTCGGGAACCTAGGTCGGCTCTCCCGCGTGTGCGGGGGGTCCTAAGGGCCGTCCACCCGACGCAAAGGAGCCACACTGGAGAGAACCCGTGCCTCGGCACAGATCGCCCTTCCTGAGCGTGCACTTCATCTCGTGTGTGTTTCTGTGAACGCATGAGAAATGGAACCCAAACGGAACCCGGAGTGAGAAGCAGGCCTGTAAGGAAGGCTGCTGTCGACTCCGCTGTTGTTTTAGGAGATCCGCCCTGCCCTGCCCTGGGTGCCTGGATGCCTGGTTACCGGGCTACTAACACCAGGAATCAATGCTAGAGAGTTCCTGCGCTTTAGTTAACATTGCCGTTCCTGAAGCCAGAGGAATTTCACAGTGCTCGTGCAGGAGAGACGGGGGAAAGGGTCCCGTCCGTGAAATGGAGCGAGAAACAGGCCGCTGCGGAAGGCCGCTCTCAACTCACCTCTTGTGGAGGAGGCCGGTCCCCTTGCCCCGGGTGTGCCTGCAGGCCTACAGCCAAGCCCCTCAGTCGAAGGAACAAGTGTGTAGAGAATTCCTGCTTCAGCGAAAAGAGGCCTTCCCGAGGCTGGAAGCATGTTGCTGTGTGCATGCGTGAGAGAACGGCAAGGGAGTCCCCAACCATTTTCCGTGGGAGACTCAGGCCCCGGAAGAAGGCCGAGCACGACTCCTCACTGGTGTCATGGTCTGTGGGGGGAAGCAGTTTACTCTGCACTGTGGGTGAGAGCCTGGGGACGGGTTCCATACGTAAACTCGATGGAGAAACAGGCCGGTGCAGAAGGCAGCTGTCAGCTCCCTCCTGGGTTACGGGGCTGGTACCGTTGCCCCGTGTGTGCCTGCAGGCCTAAAGCCAAGCACCTAAGTCGAAGGAACAAGTGCGGAGAGAATTCCTGCTTCAGCGGAAATAGGCCTTCCTGAGGCTGGAAGCGTGTTGCTGTGTGCATGCGTGAGCGCACTGCAACGGAGTCCCAAACCATTTTCCGTGGGAGCCTCAGGCCGCTGCAGAAGGCAGCACACGACTCCCCACGTGTTTCAGGAAGCTAGCCCTGCGGCCCCACTTGTGCACGGAAGTCTAATCGCTTGCGTTCTACCTCGAAGAAACAACAGTGTACAGAAGCCGTGCTTTGGCTACCGTCGACCCCTCTGTGGGAGGAAGCAGTTTATGCTGCAGTGTGGGTGAGGTCCTGGGGGGGGGGGGGGGGGCGGGTTCCATAGGTAAAATCGAGGCAGAACCAGGCCGGCGCAGAAGGCAGCTGTCAACTCACTCCTTGTTTACGAGGCTGGTACCGTTGCCCCGTACGTGTGCCTGCAGGCCTAAAGCCAAGCCCCTGAGTCGAAGGAACAAGTGTGTGGAGAATTCCTGCTTCAGCGAAAAGAGGCCTTCCCGAGGCTGGAAGCATGTTGCTGTGTGCATGCGTGAGAGAACGGCAAGGGAGTCCCCAACCATTTTCCGCGGGAGACTCAGGCCCCGGAAGAAGGCCGAGCACGACTCCCCACTGGTGTCGTGGTCTGTGGGAGGAAGCAGTTCACTCTGCACTGTGGGTGAGAGCCTGCGGACGGGTTCCATTCGTAAACTCGATGGAGAAACAGGCCGGTGCCGAAGGCAGCTGTCAGCTCACTCCTTGTTTACGAGGCTGGTACCGTTGCCCCGTGTGTGCCTGCAGGCCTGAAGCCAAGCACCTAAGTGGAGGGAACAAGTCTGCAGAGAATTCCTGCTTCAGCGAAAAGAGGCCTTCCTGAGGCTGGAAGCATGTTGCTGTGTGCATGCGTGAGAGAACTGCAAGGGAGTCCCAAAACATTTTCCGTGGGAGACTCAGGCCCCGGAAGAAAGCAGAGCACGACTCCCCACTTGTGTCATGGTCTGTGGGAGGAAGCAGTTTACCGTGTACTGTAGCTGAGAGCCTGGGGAACGGGTTCCACCCGTAAAATCGAGGGAGCACCAAGGCCGGCGCGGAAGGCAGCTCTCAGCTCACCTCTTGTTTACGCGCCTACTCCCGTTGCCCCGTGTGTGCGTGCAGGCTTGAAGGCAACCCCCTAACTCGAAGGAACAACTCTGCTGAGAACCCGTGCTTCAGCCGAAAGAGCCGTTCCTGAGGGTGCAAGCATTTTGCTGTGGCAATGCGTGAGAGCACTGCAAGGGAGTCCGGAGGCCTTTTCCGAGTGAGACTCAGGCCCTGGCCGAAGGCAGCACACGGCTCCCCACTTGTTTCAGGAAGCTAGCTCTGCGGCCTCACTTTCGCATGGAAGCCTAATCGCTAGCGTTCGAACTCGAAGAGACAACACGGTAGAGAAACCGTGCTTTAGCTGCCATCCACCTCTCTGAGGGAGGAAGCAGTTTCCAGGCTACCGTGGGGGAGAGCCTGGGGAACGGGTTCCTCACGTGAAACCGAGGGAGAGGAAGTCCGGGCCGGAAGGCACCTCTCGACTCAGCTCTTGTTACCTGAAGCTCACCCTTACTGCCCCATGCGTGCCTAGGAATGCTAAGGGCTCCACGCTGATTTGGCAGAAAGAAGCCGGTAAAGAAGCCCGGCTTCAGCTCATTCAATGCCTCTCCACAGGGTGGCAGCCTTTTCAACTCTGCTTCAGGGCAAGCGTGGGGAGTGAGTCCCAGCAGAATTCCGAGGGAGAAAGAAGCATGGGCAGAAGGCACCCCTCGACTCAACTCTTGTTTCGGGAACCTAGGTCGGCTCTCCCGCGTGTGCGGGGGGTCCTAAGGGCCGTCCACCCGACGCAAAGGAGCCACACTGGAGAGAACCCGTGCCTCGGCACAGATCGCCCTTCCTGAGCGTGCACTTCATCTCGTGTGTGTTTCTGTGAACGCATGAGAAATGGAACCCAAACGGAACCCGGAGTGAGAAGCAGGCCTGTAAGGAAGGCTGCTGTCGACTCCGCTGTTGTTTTAGGAGATCCGCCCTGCCCTGCCCTGGGTGCCTGGATGCCTGGTTACCGGGCTACTAACACCAGGAATCAATGCTAGAGAGTTCCTGCGCTTTAGTTAACATTGCCGTTCCTGAAGCCAGAGGAATTTCACAGTGCTCGTGCAGGAGAGACGGGGGAAAGGGTCCCGTCCGTGAAATGGAGCGAGAAACAGGCCGCTGCGGAAGGCCGCTCTCAACTCACCTCTTGTGGAGGAGGCCGGTCCCCTTGCCCCGGGTGTGCCTGCAGGCCTACAGCCAAGCCCCTCAGTCGAAGGAACAAGTGTGTAGAGAATTCCTGCTTCAGCGAAAAGAGGCCTTCCCGAGGCTGGAAGCATGTTGCTGTGTGCATGCGTGAGAGAACGGCAAGGGAGTCCCCAACCATTTTCCGTGGGAGACTCAGGCCCCGGAAGAAGGCCGAGCACGACTCCTCACTGGTGTCATGGTCTGTGGGGGGAAGCAGTTTACTCTGCACTGTGGGTGAGAGCCTGGGGACGGGTTCCATACGTAAACTCGATGGAGAAACAGGCCGGTGCAGAAGGCAGCTGTCAGCTCCCTCCTGGGTTACGGGGCTGGTACCGTTGCCCCGTGTGTGCCTGCAGGCCTAAAGCCAAGCACCTAAGTCGAAGGAACAAGTGCGGAGAGAATTCCTGCTTCAGCGGAAATAGGCCTTCCTGAGGCTGGAAGCGTGTTGCTGTGTGCATGCGTGAGCGCACTGCAACGGAGTCCCAAACCATTTTCCGTGGGAGCCTCAGGCCGCTGCAGAAGGCAGCACACGACTCCCCACGTGTTTCAGGAAGCTAGCCCTGCGGCCCCACTTGTGCACGGAAGTCTAATCGCTTGCGTTCTACCTCGAAGAAACAACAGTGTACAGAAGCCGTGCTTTGGCTACCGTCGACCCCTCTGTGGGAGGAAGCAGTTTATGCTGCAGTGTGGGTGAGGTCCTGGGGGGGGGGGGGGGGGCGGGTTCCATAGGTAAAATCGAGGCAGAACCAGGCCGGCGCAGAAGGCAGCTGTCAACTCACTCCTTGTTTACGAGGCTGGTACCGTTGCCCCGTACGTGTGCCTGCAGGCCTAAAGCCAAGCCCCTGAGTCGAAGGAACAAGTGTGTGGAGAATTCCTGCTTCAGCGAAAAGAGGCCTTCCCGAGGCTGGAAGCATGTTGCTGTGTGCATGCGTGAGAGAACGGCAAGGGAGTCCCCAACCATTTTCCGCGGGAGACTCAGGCCCCGGAAGAAGGCCGAGCACGACTCCCCACTGGTGTCGTGGTCTGTGGGAGGAAGCAGTTCACTCTGCACTGTGGGTGAGAGCCTGCGGACGGGTTCCATTCGTAAACTCGATGGAGAAACAGGCCGGTGCCGAAGGCAGCTGTCAGCTCACTCCTTGTTTACGAGGCTGGTACCGTTGCCCCGTGTGTGCCTGCAGGCCTGAAGCCAAGCACCTAAGTGGAGGGAACAAGTCTGCAGAGAATTCCTGCTTCAGCGAAAAGAGGCCTTCCTGAGGCTGGAAGCATGTTGCTGTGTGCATGCGTGAGAGAACTGCAAGGGAGTCCCAAAACATTTTCCGTGGGAGACTCAGGCCCCGGAAGAAAGCAGAGCACGACTCCCCACTTGTGTCATGGTCTGTGGGAGGAAGCAGTTTACCGTGTACTGTAGCTGAGAGCCTGGGGAACGGGTTCCACCCGTAAAATCGAGGGAGCACCAAGGCCGGCGCGGAAGGCAGCTCTCAGCTCACCTCTTGTTTACGCGCCTACTCCCGTTGCCCCGTGTGTGCGTGCAGGCTTGAAGGCAACCCCCTAACTCGAAGGAACAACTCTGCTGAGAACCCGTGCTTCAGCCGAAAGAGCCGTTCCTGAGGGTGCAAGCATTTTGCTGTGGCAATGCGTGAGAGCACTGCAAGGGAGTCCGGAGGCCTTTTCCGAGTGAGACTCAGGCCCTGGCCGAAGGCAGCACACGGCTCCCCACTTGTTTCAGGAAGCTAGCTCTGCGGCCTCACTTTCGCATGGAAGCCTAATCGCTAGCGTTCGAACTCGAAGAGACAACACGGTAGAGAAACCGTGCTTTAGCTGCCATCCACCTCTCTGAGGGAGGAAGCAGTTTCCAGGCTACCGTGGGGGAGAGCCTGGGGAACGGGTTCCTCACGTGAAACCGAGGGAGAGGAAGTCCGGGCCGGAAGGCACCTCTCGACTCAGCTCTTGTTACCTGAAGCTCACCCTTACTGCCCCATGCGTGCCTAGGAATGCTAAGGGCTCCACGCTGATTTGGCAGAAAGAAGCCGGTAAAGAAGCCCGGCTTCAGCTCATTCAATGCCTCTCCACAGGGTGGCAGCCTTTTCAACTCTGCTTCAGGGCAAGCGTGGGGAGTGAGTCCCAGCAGAATTCCGAGGGAGAAAGAAGCATGGGCAGAAGGCACCCCTCGACTCAACTCTTGTTTCGGGAACCTAGGTCGGCTCTCCCGCGTGTGCGGGGGGTCCTAAGGGCCGTCCACCCGACGCAAAGGAGCCACACTGGAGAGAACCCGTGCCTCGGCACAGATCGCCCTTCCTGAGCGTGCACTTCATCTCGTGTGTGTTTCTGTGAACGCATGAGAAATGGAACCCAAACGGAACCCGGAGTGAGAAGCAGGCCTGTAAGGAAGGCTGCTGTCGACTCCGCTGTTGTTTTAGGAGATCCGCCCTGCCCTGCCCTGGGTGCCTGGATGCCTGGTTACCGGGCTACTAACACCAGGAATCAATGCTAGAGAGTTCCTGCGCTTTAGTTAACATTGCCGTTCCTGAAGCCAGAGGAATTTCACAGTGCTCGTGCAGGAGAGACGGGGGAAAGGGTCCCGTCCGTGAAATGGAGCGAGAAACAGGCCGCTGCGGAAGGCCGCTCTCAACTCACCTCTTGTGGAGGAGGCCGGTCCCCTTGCCCCGGGTGTGCCTGCAGGCCTACAGCCAAGCCCCTCAGTCGAAGGAACAAGTGTGTAGAGAATTCCTGCTTCAGCGAAAAGAGGCCTTCCCGAGGCTGGAAGCATGTTGCTGTGTGCATGCGTGAGAGAACGGCAAGGGAGTCCCCAACCATTTTCCGTGGGAGACTCAGGCCCCGGAAGAAGGCCGAGCACGACTCCTCACTGGTGTCATGGTCTGTGGGGGGAAGCAGTTTACTCTGCACTGTGGGTGAGAGCCTGGGGACGGGTTCCATACGTAAACTCGATGGAGAAACAGGCCGGTGCAGAAGGCAGCTGTCAGCTCCCTCCTGGGTTACGGGGCTGGTACCGTTGCCCCGTGTGTGCCTGCAGGCCTAAAGCCAAGCACCTAAGTCGAAGGAACAAGTGCGGAGAGAATTCCTGCTTCAGCGGAAATAGGCCTTCCTGAGGCTGGAAGCGTGTTGCTGTGTGCATGCGTGAGCGCACTGCAACGGAGTCCCAAACCATTTTCCGTGGGAGCCTCAGGCCGCTGCAGAAGGCAGCACACGACTCCCCACGTGTTTCAGGAAGCTAGCCCTGCGGCCCCACTTGTGCACGGAAGTCTAATCGCTTGCGTTCTACCTCGAAGAAACAACAGTGTACAGAAGCCGTGCTTTGGCTACCGTCGACCCCTCTGTGGGAGGAAGCAGTTTATGCTGCAGTGTGGGTGAGGTCCTGGGGGGGGGGGGGGGGGCGGGTTCCATAGGTAAAATCGAGGCAGAACCAGGCCGGCGCAGAAGGCAGCTGTCAACTCACTCCTTGTTTACGAGGCTGGTACCGTTGCCCCGTACGTGTGCCTGCAGGCCTAAAGCCAAGCCCCTGAGTCGAAGGAACAAGTGTGTGGAGAATTCCTGCTTCAGCGAAAAGAGGCCTTCCCGAGGCTGGAAGCATGTTGCTGTGTGCATGCGTGAGAGAACGGCAAGGGAGTCCCCAACCATTTTCCGCGGGAGACTCAGGCCCCGGAAGAAGGCCGAGCACGACTCCCCACTGGTGTCGTGGTCTGTGGGAGGAAGCAGTTCACTCTGCACTGTGGGTGAGAGCCTGCGGACGGGTTCCATTCGTAAACTCGATGGAGAAACAGGCCGGTGCCGAAGGCAGCTGTCAGCTCACTCCTTGTTTACGAGGCTGGTACCGTTGCCCCGTGTGTGCCTGCAGGCCTGAAGCCAAGCACCTAAGTGGAGGGAACAAGTCTGCAGAGAATTCCTGCTTCAGCGAAAAGAGGCCTTCCTGAGGCTGGAAGCATGTTGCTGTGTGCATGCGTGAGAGAACTGCAAGGGAGTCCCAAAACATTTTCCGTGGGAGACTCAGGCCCCGGAAGAAAGCAGAGCACGACTCCCCACTTGTGTCATGGTCTGTGGGAGGAAGCAGTTTACCGTGTACTGTAGCTGAGAGCCTGGGGAACGGGTTCCACCCGTAAAATCGAGGGAGCACCAAGGCCGGCGCGGAAGGCAGCTCTCAGCTCACCTCTTGTTTACGCGCCTACTCCCGTTGCCCCGTGTGTGCGTGCAGGCTTGAAGGCAACCCCCTAACTCGAAGGAACAACTCTGCTGAGAACCCGTGCTTCAGCCGAAAGAGCCGTTCCTGAGGGTGCAAGCATTTTGCTGTGGCAATGCGTGAGAGCACTGCAAGGGAGTCCGGAGGCCTTTTCCGAGTGAGACTCAGGCCCTGGCCGAAGGCAGCACACGGCTCCCCACTTGTTTCAGGAAGCTAGCTCTGCGGCCTCACTTTCGCATGGAAGCCTAATCGCTAGCGTTCGAACTCGAAGAGACAACACGGTAGAGAAACCGTGCTTTAGCTGCCATCCACCTCTCTGAGGGAGGAAGCAGTTTCCAGGCTACCGTGGGGGAGAGCCTGGGGAACGGGTTCCTCACGTGAAACCGAGGGAGAGGAAGTCCGGGCCGGAAGGCACCTCTCGACTCAGCTCTTGTTACCTGAAGCTCACCCTTACTGCCCCATGCGTGCCTAGGAATGCTAAGGGCTCCACGCTGATTTGGCAGAAAGAAGCCGGTAAAGAAGCCCGGCTTCAGCTCATTCAATGCCTCTCCACAGGGTGGCAGCCTTTTCAACTCTGCTTCAGGGCAAGCGTGGGGAGTGAGTCCCAGCAGAATTCCGAGGGAGAAAGAAGCATGGGCAGAAGGCACCCCTCGACTCAACTCTTGTTTCGGGAACCTAGGTCGGCTCTCCCGCGTGTGCGGGGGGTCCTAAGGGCCGTCCACCCGACGCAAAGGAGCCACACTGGAGAGAACCCGTGCCTCGGCACAGATCGCCCTTCCTGAGCGTGCACTTCATCTCGTGTGTGTTTCTGTGAACGCATGAGAAATGGAACCCAAACGGAACCCGGAGTGAGAAGCAGGCCTGTAAGGAAGGCTGCTGTCGACTCCGCTGTTGTTTTAGGAGATCCGCCCTGCCCTGCCCTGGGTGCCTGGATGCCTGGTTACCGGGCTACTAACACCAGGAATCAATGCTAGAGAGTTCCTGCGCTTTAGTTAACATTGCCGTTCCTGAAGCCAGAGGAATTTCACAGTGCTCGTGCAGGAGAGACGGGGGAAAGGGTCCCGTCCGTGAAATGGAGCGAGAAACAGGCCGCTGCGGAAGGCCGCTCTCAACTCACCTCTTGTGGAGGAGGCCGGTCCCCTTGCCCCGGGTGTGCCTGCAGGCCTACAGCCAAGCCCCTCAGTCGAAGGAACAAGTGTGTAGAGAATTCCTGCTTCAGCGAAAAGAGGCCTTCCCGAGGCTGGAAGCATGTTGCTGTGTGCATGCGTGAGAGAACGGCAAGGGAGTCCCCAACCATTTTCCGTGGGAGACTCAGGCCCCGGAAGAAGGCCGAGCACGACTCCTCACTGGTGTCATGGTCTGTGGGGGGAAGCAGTTTACTCTGCACTGTGGGTGAGAGCCTGGGGACGGGTTCCATACGTAAACTCGATGGAGAAACAGGCCGGTGCAGAAGGCAGCTGTCAGCTCCCTCCTGGGTTACGGGGCTGGTACCGTTGCCCCGTGTGTGCCTGCAGGCCTAAAGCCAAGCACCTAAGTCGAAGGAACAAGTGCGGAGAGAATTCCTGCTTCAGCGGAAATAGGCCTTCCTGAGGCTGGAAGCGTGTTGCTGTGTGCATGCGTGAGCGCACTGCAACGGAGTCCCAAACCATTTTCCGTGGGAGCCTCAGGCCGCTGCAGAAGGCAGCACACGACTCCCCACGTGTTTCAGGAAGCTAGCCCTGCGGCCCCACTTGTGCACGGAAGTCTAATCGCTTGCGTTCTACCTCGAAGAAACAACAGTGTACAGAAGCCGTGCTTTGGCTACCGTCGACCCCTCTGTGGGAGGAAGCAGTTTATGCTGCAGTGTGGGTGAGGTCCTGGGGGGGGGGGGGGGGGCGGGTTCCATAGGTAAAATCGAGGCAGAACCAGGCCGGCGCAGAAGGCAGCTGTCAACTCACTCCTTGTTTACGAGGCTGGTACCGTTGCCCCGTACGTGTGCCTGCAGGCCTAAAGCCAAGCCCCTGAGTCGAAGGAACAAGTGTGTGGAGAATTCCTGCTTCAGCGAAAAGAGGCCTTCCCGAGGCTGGAAGCATGTTGCTGTGTGCATGCGTGAGAGAACGGCAAGGGAGTCCCCAACCATTTTCCGCGGGAGACTCAGGCCCCGGAAGAAGGCCGAGCACGACTCCCCACTGGTGTCGTGGTCTGTGGGAGGAAGCAGTTCACTCTGCACTGTGGGTGAGAGCCTGCGGACGGGTTCCATTCGTAAACTCGATGGAGAAACAGGCCGGTGCCGAAGGCAGCTGTCAGCTCACTCCTTGTTTACGAGGCTGGTACCGTTGCCCCGTGTGTGCCTGCAGGCCTGAAGCCAAGCACCTAAGTGGAGGGAACAAGTCTGCAGAGAATTCCTGCTTCAGCGAAAAGAGGCCTTCCTGAGGCTGGAAGCATGTTGCTGTGTGCATGCGTGAGAGAACTGCAAGGGAGTCCCAAAACATTTTCCGTGGGAGACTCAGGCCCCGGAAGAAAGCAGAGCACGACTCCCCACTTGTGTCATGGTCTGTGGGAGGAAGCAGTTTACCGTGTACTGTAGCTGAGAGCCTGGGGAACGGGTTCCACCCGTAAAATCGAGGGAGCACCAAGGCCGGCGCGGAAGGCAGCTCTCAGCTCACCTCTTGTTTACGCGCCTACTCCCGTTGCCCCGTGTGTGCGTGCAGGCTTGAAGGCAACCCCCTAACTCGAAGGAACAACTCTGCTGAGAACCCGTGCTTCAGCCGAAAGAGCCGTTCCTGAGGGTGCAAGCATTTTGCTGTGGCAATGCGTGAGAGCACTGCAAGGGAGTCCGGAGGCCTTTTCCGAGTGAGACTCAGGCCCTGGCCGAAGGCAGCACACGGCTCCCCACTTGTTTCAGGAAGCTAGCTCTGCGGCCTCACTTTCGCATGGAAGCCTAATCGCTAGCGTTCGAACTCGAAGAGACAACACGGTAGAGAAACCGTGCTTTAGCTGCCATCCACCTCTCTGAGGGAGGAAGCAGTTTCCAGGCTACCGTGGGGGAGAGCCTGGGGAACGGGTTCCTCACGTGAAACCGAGGGAGAGGAAGTCCGGGCCGGAAGGCACCTCTCGACTCAGCTCTTGTTACCTGAAGCTCACCCTTACTGCCCCATGCGTGCCTAGGAATGCTAAGGGCTCCACGCTGATTTGGCAGAAAGAAGCCGGTAAAGAAGCCCGGCTTCAGCTCATTCAATGCCTCTCCACAGGGTGGCAGCCTTTTCAACTCTGCTTCAGGGCAAGCGTGGGGAGTGAGTCCCAGCAGAATTCCGAGGGAGAAAGAAGCATGGGCAGAAGGCACCCCTCGACTCAACTCTTGTTTCGGGAACCTAGGTCGGCTCTCCCGCGTGTGCGGGGGGTCCTAAGGGCCGTCCACCCGACGCAAAGGAGCCACACTGGAGAGAACCCGTGCCTCGGCACAGATCGCCCTTCCTGAGCGTGCACTTCATCTCGTGTGTGTTTCTGTGAACGCATGAGAAATGGAACCCAAACGGAACCCGGAGTGAGAAGCAGGCCTGTAAGGAAGGCTGCTGTCGACTCCGCTGTTGTTTTAGGAGATCCGCCCTGCCCTGCCCTGGGTGCCTGGATGCCTGGTTACCGGGCTACTAACACCAGGAATCAATGCTAGAGAGTTCCTGCGCTTTAGTTAACATTGCCGTTCCTGAAGCCAGAGGAATTTCACAGTGCTCGTGCAGGAGAGACGGGGGAAAGGGTCCCGTCCGTGAAATGGAGCGAGAAACAGGCCGCTGCGGAAGGCCGCTCTCAACTCACCTCTTGTGGAGGAGGCCGGTCCCCTTGCCCCGGGTGTGCCTGCAGGCCTACAGCCAAGCCCCTCAGTCGAAGGAACAAGTGTGTAGAGAATTCCTGCTTCAGCGAAAAGAGGCCTTCCCGAGGCTGGAAGCATGTTGCTGTGTGCATGCGTGAGAGAACGGCAAGGGAGTCCCCAACCATTTTCCGTGGGAGACTCAGGCCCCGGAAGAAGGCCGAGCACGACTCCTCACTGGTGTCATGGTCTGTGGGGGGAAGCAGTTTACTCTGCACTGTGGGTGAGAGCCTGGGGACGGGTTCCATACGTAAACTCGATGGAGAAACAGGCCGGTGCAGAAGGCAGCTGTCAGCTCCCTCCTGGGTTACGGGGCTGGTACCGTTGCCCCGTGTGTGCCTGCAGGCCTAAAGCCAAGCACCTAAGTCGAAGGAACAAGTGCGGAGAGAATTCCTGCTTCAGCGGAAATAGGCCTTCCTGAGGCTGGAAGCGTGTTGCTGTGTGCATGCGTGAGCGCACTGCAACGGAGTCCCAAAACATTTTCCGTGGGAGCCTCAGGCCGCTGCAGAAGGCAGCACACGACTCCCCACGTGTTTCAGGAAGCTAGCCCTGCGGCCCCACTTGTGCACGGAAGTCTAATCGCTTGCGTTCTACCTCGAAGAAACAACAGTGTACAGAAGCCGTGCTTTGGCTACCGTCGACCCCTCTGTGGGAGGAAGCAGTTTATGCTGCAGTGTGGGTGAGGTCCTGGGGGGGGGGGGGGGGGCGGGTTCCATAGGTAAAATCGAGGCAGAACCAGGCCGGCGCAGAAGGCAGCTGTCAACTCACTCCTTGTTTACGAGGCTGGTACCGTTGCCCCGTACGTGTGCCTGCAGGCCTAAAGCCAAGCCCCTGAGTCGAAGGAACAAGTGTGTGGAGAATTCCTGCTTCAGCGAAAAGAGGCCTTCCCGAGGCTGGAAGCATGTTGCTGTGTGCATGCGTGAGAGAACGGCAAGGGAGTCCCCAACCATTTTCCGCGGGAGACTCAGGCCCCGGAAGAAGGCCGAGCACGACTCCCCACTGGTGTCGTGGTCTGTGGGAGGAAGCAGTTCACTCTGCACTGTGGGTGAGAGCCTGCGGACGGGTTCCATTCGTAAACTCGATGGAGAAACAGGCCGGTGCCGAAGGCAGCTGTCAGCTCACTCCTTGTTTACGAGGCTGGTACCGTTGCCCCGTGTGTGCCTGCAGGCCTGAAGCCAAGCACCTAAGTGGAGGGAACAAGTCTGCAGAGAATTCCTGCTTCAGCGAAAAGAGGCCTTCCTGAGGCTGGAAGCATGTTGCTGTGTGCATGCGTGAGAGAACTGCAAGGGAGTCCCAAAACATTTTCCGTGGGAGACTCAGGCCCCGGAAGAAAGCAGAGCACGACTCCCCACTTGTGTCATGGTCTGTGGGAGGAAGCAGTTTACCGTGTACTGTAGCTGAGAGCCTGGGGAACGGGTTCCACCCGTAAAATCGAGGGAGCACCAAGGCCGGCGCGGAAGGCAGCTCTCAGCTCACCTCTTGTTTACGCGCCTACTCCCGTTGCCCCGTGTGTGCGTGCAGGCTTGAAGGCAACCCCCTAACTCGAAGGAACAACTCTGCTGAGAACCCGTGCTTCAGCCGAAAGAGCCGTTCCTGAGGGTGCAAGCATTTTGCTGTGGCAATGCGTGAGAGCACTGCAAGGGAGTCCGGAGGCCTTTTCCGAGTGAGACTCAGGCCCTGGCCGAAGGCAGCACACGGCTCCCCACTTGTTTCAGGAAGCTAGCTCTGCGGCCTCACTTTCGCATGGAAGCCTAATCGCTAGCGTTCGAACTCGAAGAGACAACACGGTAGAGAAACCGTGCTTTAGCTGCCATCCACCTCTCTGAGGGAGGAAGCAGTTTCCAGGCTACCGTGGGGGAGAGCCTGGGGAACGGGTTCCTCACGTGAAACCGAGGGAGAGGAAGTCCGGGCCGGAAGGCACCTCTCGACTCAGCTCTTGTTACCTGAAGCTCACCCTTACTGCCCCATGCGTGCCTAGGAATGCTAAGGGCTCCACGCTGATTTGGCAGAAAGAAGCCGGTAAAGAAGCCCGGCTTCAGCTCATTCAATGCCTCTCCACAGGGTGGCAGCCTTTTCAACTCTGCTTCAGGGCAAGCGTGGGGAGTGAGTCCCAGCAGAATTCCGAGGGAGAAAGAAGCATGGGCAGAAGGCACCCCTCGACTCAACTCTTGTTTCGGGAACCTAGGTCGGCTCTCCCGCGTGTGCGGGGGGTCCTAAGGGCCGTCCACCCGACGCAAAGGAGCCACACTGGAGAGAACCCGTGCCTCGGCACAGATCGCCCTTCCTGAGCGTGCACTTCATCTCGTGTGTGTTTCTGTGAACGCATGAGAAATGGAACCCAAACGGAACCCGGAGTGAGAAGCAGGCCTGTAAGGAAGGCTGCTGTCGACTCCGCTGTTGTTTTAGGAGATCCGCCCTGCCCTGCCCTGGGTGCCTGGATGCCTGGTTACCGGGCTACTAACACCAGGAATCAATGCTAGAGAGTTCCTGCGCTTTAGTTAACATTGCCGTTCCTGAAGCCAGAGGAATTTCACAGTGCTCGTGCAGGAGAGACGGGGGAAAGGGTCCCGTCCGTGAAATGGAGCGAGAAACAGGCCGCTGCGGAAGGCCGCTCTCAACTCACCTCTTGTGGAGGAGGCCGGTCCCCTTGCCCCGGGTGTGCCTGCAGGCCTACAGCCAAGCCCCTCAGTCGAAGGAACAAGTGTGTAGAGAATTCCTGCTTCAGCGAAAAGAGGCCTTCCCGAGGCTGGAAGCATGTTGCTGTGTGCATGCGTGAGAGAACGGCAAGGGAGTCCCCAACCATTTTCCGTGGGAGACTCAGGCCCCGGAAGAAGGCCGAGCACGACTCCTCACTGGTGTCATGGTCTGTGGGGGGAAGCAGTTTACTCTGCACTGTGGGTGAGAGCCTGGGGACGGGTTCCATACGTAAACTCGATGGAGAAACAGGCCGGTGCAGAAGGCAGCTGTCAGCTCCCTCCTGGGTTACGGGGCTGGTACCGTTGCCCCGTGTGTGCCTGCAGGCGCCTGCAGGCCTAAAGCCAAGCACCTAAGTCGAAGGAACAAGTGCGGAGAGAATTCCTGCTTCAGCGGAAATAGGCCTTCCTGAGGCTGGAAGCGTGTTTGCTGTGTGCATGCGTGAGCGCACTGCAACGGAGTCCCAAAACATTTTCCGTGGGAGCCTCAGGCCGCTGCAGAAGGCAGCACACGACTCCCCACGTGTTTCAGGAAGCTAGCCCTGCGGCCCCACTTGTGCACGGAAGTCTAATCGCTTGCGTTCTACCTCGAAGAAACAACAGTGTACAGAAGCCGTGCTTTGGCTACCGTCGACCCCTCTGTGGGAGGAAGCAGTTTATGCTGCAGTGTGGGTGAGGTCCTGGGGGGGGGGGGGGGGGCGGGTTCCATAGGTAAAATCGAGGCAGAACCAGGCCAGGCGCAGAAGGCAGCTGTCAACTCACTCCTTGTTTACGAGGCTGGTACCGTTGCCCCGTACGTGTGCCTGCAGGCCTAAAGCCAAGCCCCTGAGTCGAAGGAACAAGTGTGTGGAGAATTCCTGCTTCAGCGAAAAGAGGCCTTCCCGAGGCTGGAAGCATGTTGCTGTGTGCATGCGTGAGAGAACGGCAAGGGAGTCCCCAACCATTTTCCGCGGGAGACTCAGGCCCCGGAAGAAGGCCGAGCACGACTCCCCACTGGTGTCGTGGTCTGTGGGAGGAAGCAGTTCACTCTGCACTGTGGGTGAGAGCCTGCGGACGGGTTCCATTCGTAAACTCGATGGAGAAACAGGCCGGTGCCGAAGGCAGCTGTCAGCTCACTCCTTGTTTACGAGGCTGGTACCGTTGCCCCGTGTGTGCCTGCAGGCCTGAAGCCAAGCACCTAAGTGGAGGGAACAAGTCTGCAGAGAATTCCTGCTTCAGCGAAAAGAGGCCTTCCTGAGGCTGGAAGGCATGTTGCTGTGTGCATGCGTGAGAGAACTGCAAGGGAGTCCCAAAACATTTTCCGTGGGAGACTCAGGCCCCGGAAGAAAAGCAGAGCACGACTCCCCACTTGTGTCATGGTCTGTGGGAGGAAGCAGTTTACCGTGTACTGTAGCTGAGAGGCCTGGGGAACGGGTTCCACCCGTAAAATCGAGGGAGCACCAAGGCCGGCGCGGAAGGCAGCTCTCAGCATCACCTCTTGTTTACGCGCCCTACTCCCGTTGCCCCGTGTGTGCGTGCAGGCTTGAAGGCAACCCCCCTAACTCGAAGGAACAACTCTGCTGAGAACCCGTGCTTCAGCCGAAAGAGCCGTTCCTGAGGGTGCAAGCATTTTGCTGTGGCAATGCGTGAGAGCACTGCAAGGGAGTCCGGAGGCCTTTTCCGAGTGAGACTCAGGGCCCTGGCCGAAGGCAGCACACGGCTCCCCACTTGTTTCAGGAAGCTAGCTCTGCGGCCTCACTTTCGCATGGAAGCCTAATCGCTAGCGTTCGAACTCGAAGAGACAACACGGTAGAGAAACCGTGCTTAGCTGCCATCCACCTCTCTGAGGGAGGAAGCAGTTTCCAGGCTACCGTGGGGGAGAGCCTGGGGGAACGGGTTTTCCTCACGTGAAACCGAGGGAGAGGAAGTCCGGGCCGGAAGGCACCTCTCGACTCAGCTCTTGTTACCTGAAGCTCACCCTTACTGCCCCATGCGTGCCTAGGAATGCTAAGGGCTCCACGCTGATTTTGGCAGAAAGAAGCCGGTAAAGAAGCCCGGCTTCAGCTCATTCAATGCCTCTCCACAGGGTGGCAGCCTTTTCAACTCTGCTTCAGGGCAAGCGTGGGGAGTGAGTCCCAGCAGAATTCCGAGGGAGAAAGAAGCATGGGCAGAAGGCACCCCTCGACTCAACTCTTGTTTCGGGAACCTAGGTCGGCTCTCCCGCGTGTGCGGGGGGGTCCTAAGGGGCCGTCCACCCGACGCAAAGGAGCCACACTGGAGAGAACCCGTGCCTCGGCACAGATCGCCCTTCCTGAGCGTGCACTTCATCTCGTGTGTGTTTCTGTGAACGCATGAGAAATGGAACCCAAACGGAACCCGGAGTGAGAAGCAGGCCTGTAAGGAAGGCTGCTGTCGACTCCGCTGTTGTTTTAGGAGATCCGCCTGCC
>NW_026992171.1:0-19821 GCF_029215605.1 Mirounga angustirostris | reverse complement strand
GGGGGAGTCGAGGGCTGCCTTGTGCAGCAGCCGGCGGCTCCCTCGGATTTAGGTTTGGGACTCCCTTGCAGTGCTCTCACGCACGCACACAACAAAATGCCTCCACCCTCGGGAGCGGCCGTTTTAGCTGGGGCACGCATTCTCTCCCGAGTTTTCCCTTCGAGTGGGGTGGCTGTCCTTCAGCCTGCACGCACCCCCCCGGGGCAACGGTACCAGCCCCAGAGGCATGGTGTGAGTGGAGAGCTCCCTGCAGTCCGGCCTGTCTCCCCCGCACGCCCCCACCCCCGGCCTTACGGAATGGAGCCCGGCCCCGGGCCCCCTCACCCACAGGACCCCCTCAACTGCTTCCTCCCACACAGAGGTCGACGGTAGCTAAAGCACGGTGTCTCTGCAGTGTTGCTGCTTCGAGTTAGAACGCTTGCGGTTAGACTTCCAGGCCAAAGCGGGACCGCAGTGCTCCCTGCCTGAAACAAGCGGGGAGTCGTGTGCTGCCTTCTGCCGGGGCCTGCGTCTCACACGGAAAGCGGTTTGGGCCTCCCTTGCCGGGCGCTCACGCGTGCACACAGCAGAACGCTTCCAGCCTCCGGCCTGGCTCTTTTAGCCGAAGCGGGAGTTCTCTACAGGGCGGTTCCTTTGAGTTAGGGGGTTGGCTTGAGGCCTGCGGGCGCGCGCCCGGGGCAAGGGGAGTAGCCTCAGAAACGAGAGGTGAGTGGAGAGCTGCCTCCCACACAGGCCCCTTTCTCGCTCCATTTCCCGCAGGGGACCCTGTCCCCAGTCTCTCCAACACGAGCACTGTAAAATGCCTCTGGCTTCAGGAACGGCCCTGTCAACTAGAGCGCAGTCCTTCTGTAGCATTCACTCTTGCTCTTAGCAGCCTGGGAACTAGGCATCCAGGCACACAGGGTGCAGCAGGGCTCAGCTCCTAAAACAAGGCGTGAGTCGACAGCAGCCTTCCTTACGGGCCTGCTTCTCACTCCGAGTCACGTTTAGCTTCCATTTCTCATGCTTTCACAAAGGCACCCCACAGGGGACGTCCCGGCTCAGGAAGGGCCGTCTGGGCTGAGGCCCGCGTTCTCTACAGGTTTGTTCCTCGGCGTTGGCTGCATGGCCCTTAGGACTCCAGGCACACACGGGAGAGCCGATCGAGTTTCCCGAAACCAGAGTTGAGGCGACAGGGTGCCCTCTGCCCATGCTGATTTCTCCCCCCGGAACCCAGCTGGGACTCCCTCCCCAGGCTTGCACTCCAGCAGAGGGGAAAATGGCTGCCACCCTGTGGCGAGGCGAAGGAGCTGAAGCTGGGCTTCTTTAGCGGCTTCTCCCTGCCAAACCAGTGCGGAGCACTTAGCATTCCTGTGCACACCTGGAGCAGTAGTGTTAGCTCCAGGTGACAACAGCTGAGTCGAGAGGTGCCTTCCTGGCCCGGGCTGCTTCTCGCTCGGTGGCGGGCACGGAAGGAGCCCGTTCCCCAGGCGCTCACCCACGGTAGCCGGGAAACTGCTCCCTCCCCCTCAGAGCGCTGGATGGTAGCTCAAGCACGGTCTCTGTACACTGCTGTTTCTTGGAGGTAGAACGCAGGCGATCAGGCTTCCATGCGAAAGCGGGGCCTCGGTGCGAGCTTCATGAAACAAGTGGGGGAGTCGAGGGCTGCCTTGTGCAGCAGCCGGCGGCTCCCTCGGATTTAGGTTTGGGACTCCCTTGCAGTGCTCTCACGCACGCACACAACAAAATGCCTCCACCCTCGGGAGCGGCCGTTTTAGCTGGGGCACGCATTCTCTCCCGAGTTTTCCCTTCGAGTGGGGTGGCTGTCCTTCAGCCTGCACGCACCCCCCCGGGGCAACGGTACCAGCCCCAGAGGCATGGTGTGAGTGGAGAGCTCCCTGCAGTCCGGCCTGTCTCCCCCGCACGCCCCCACCCCCGGCCTTACGGAATGGAGCCCGGCCCCGGGCCCCCTCACCCACAGGACCCCCTCAACTGCTTCCTCCCACACAGAGGTCGACGGTAGCTAAAGCACGGTGTCTCTGCAGTGTTGCTGCTTCGAGTTAGAACGCTTGCGGTTAGACTTCCAGGCCAAAGCGGGACCGCAGTGCTCCCTGCCTGAAACAAGCGGGGAGTCGTGTGCTGCCTTCTGCCGGGGCCTGCGTCTCACACGGAAAGCGGTTTGGGCCTCCCTTGCCGGGCGCTCACGCGTGCACACAGCAGAACGCTTCCAGCCTCCGGCCTGGCTCTTTTAGCCGAAGCGGGAGTTCTCTACAGGGCGGTTCCTTTGAGTTAGGGGGTTGGCTTGAGGCCTGCGGGCGCGCGCCCGGGGCAAGGGGAGTAGCCTCAGAAACGAGAGGTGAGTGGAGAGCTGCCTCCCACACAGGCCCCTTTCTCGCTCCATTTCCCGCAGGGGACCCTGTCCCCAGTCTCTCCAACACGAGCACTGTAAAATGCCTCTGGCTTCAGGAACGGCCCTGTCAACTAGAGCGCAGTCCTTCTGTAGCATTCACTCTTGCTCTTAGCAGCCTGGGAACTAGGCATCCAGGCACACAGGGTGCAGCAGGGCTCAGCTCCTAAAACAAGGCGTGAGTCGACAGCAGCCTTCCTTACGGGCCTGCTTCTCACTCCGAGTCACGTTTAGCTTCCATTTCTCATGCTTTCACAAAGGCACCCCACAGGGGACGTCCCGGCTCAGGAAGGGCCGTCTGGGCTGAGGCCCGCGTTCTCTACAGGTTTGTTCCTCGGCGTTGGCTGCATGGCCCTTAGGACTCCAGGCACACACGGGAGAGCCGATCGAGTTTCCCGAAACCAGAGTTGAGGCGACAGGGTGCCCTCTGCCCATGCTGATTTCTCCCCCCGGAACCCAGCTGGGACTCCCTCCCCAGGCTTGCACTCCAGCAGAGGGGAAAATGGCTGCCACCCTGTGGCGAGGCGAAGGAGCTGAAGCTGGGCTTCTTTAGCGGCTTCTCCCTGCCAAACCAGTGCGGAGCACTTAGCATTCCTGTGCACACCTGGAGCAGTAGTGTTAGCTCCAGGTGACAACAGCTGAGTCGAGAGGTGCCTTCCTGGCCCGGGCTGCTTCTCGCTCGGTGGCGGGCACGGAAGGAGCCCGTTCCCCAGGCGCTCACCCACGGTAGCCGGGAAACTGCTCCCTCCCCCTCAGAGCGCTGGATGGTAGCTCAAGCACGGTCTCTGTACACTGCTGTTTCTTGGAGGTAGAACGCAGGCGATCAGGCTTCCATGCGAAAGCGGGGCCTCGGTGCGAGCTTCATGAAACAAGTGGGGGAGTCGAGGGCTGCCTTGTGCAGCAGCCGGCGGCTCCCTCGGATTTAGGTTTGGGACTCCCTTGCAGTGCTCTCACGCACGCACACAACAAAATGCCTCCACCCTCGGGAGCGGCCGTTTTAGCTGGGGCACGCATTCTCTCCCGAGTTTTCCCTTCGAGTGGGGTGGCTGTCCTTCAGCCTGCACGCACCCCCCCGGGGCAACGGTACCAGCCCCAGAGGCATGGTGTGAGTGGAGAGCTCCCTGCAGTCCGGCCTGTCTCCCCCCCACGCCCCCACCCCCGGCCTTACGGAATGGAGCCCGGCCCCGGGCCCCCTCACCCACAGGACCCCCTCAACTGCTTCCTCCCACACAGAGGTCGACGGGAGCTAAAGCACGGTGTCTCTGCAGTGTTGCTGCTTCGAGTTAGAACGCTTGCGGTTAGACTTCCAGGCCAAAGCGGGACCGCAGTGCTCCCTGCCTGAAACAAGCGGGGAGTCGTGTGCTGCCTTCTGCCGGGGCCTGCGTCTCACACGGAAAGCGGTTTGGGCCTCCCTTGCCGGGCGCTCACGCGTGCACACAGCAGAACGCTTCCAGCCTCCGGCCTGGCTCTTTTAGCCGAAGCGGGAGTTCTCTACAGGGCGGTTCCTTTGAGTTAGGGGGTTGGCTTGAGGCCTGCGGGCGCGCGCCCGGGGTAAGGGGAGTAGCCTCAGAAACGAGAGGTGAGTGGAGAGCTGCCTCCCACACAGGCCCCTTTCTCGCTCCATTTCCCGCAGGGGACCCTGTCCCCAGTCTCTCCAACACGAGCACTGTAAAATGCCTCTGGCTTCAGGAACGGCCCTGTCAAGTAGAGCGCAGTCCTTCTGTAGCATTCACTCTTGCTCTTAGCAGCCTGGGAACTAGGCATCCAGGCACACAGGGTGCAGCAGGGCTCAGCTCCTAAAACAAGGCGTGAGTCGACAGCAGCCTTCCTTACGGGCCTGCTTCTCACTCCGAGTCACGTTTTGCTTCCATTTCTCATGCTTTCACAAAGGCACCCCACAGGGGACGTCCCGGCTCAGGAAGGGCCGTCTGGGCTGAGGCCCGCGTTCTCTACAGGTTTGTTCCTCGGCGTTGGCTGCATGGCCCTTAGGACTCCAGGCACACACGGGAGAGCCGATCGAGTTTCCCGAAACCAGAGTTGAGGCGACAGGGTGCCCTCTGCCCATGCTGATTTCTCCCCCCGGAACCCAGCTGGGACTCCCTCCCCAGGCTTGCACTCCAGCAGAGGGGAAAATGGCTGCCACCCTGTGGCGAGGCGAAGGAGCTGAAGCTGGGCTTCTTTAGCGGCTTCTCCCTGCCAAACCAGTGCGGAGCACTTAGCATTCCTGTGCACACCTGGAGCAGTAGTGTTAGCTCCAGGTGACAACAGCTGAGTCGAGAGGTGCCTTCCTGGCCCGGGCTGCTTCTCCCTCGGTGGCGGGCACGGAAGGAGCCCGTTCCCCAGGCGCTCACCCACGGTAGCCGGGAAACTGCTCCCTCCCCCTCAGAGCGCTGGATGGTAGCTCAAGCACGGTCTCTGTACACTGCTGTTTCTTGGAGGTAGAACGCAGGCGATCAGGCTTCCATGCGAAAGCGGGGCCTCGGTGCGAGCTTCATGAAACAAGTGGGGGAGTCGAGGGCTGCCTTGTGCAGCAGCCGGCGGCTCCCTCGGATTTAGGTTTGGGACTCCCTTGCAGTGCTCTCACGCACGCACACAACAAAATGCCTCCACCCTCGGGAGCGGCCGTTTTAGCTGGGGCACGCATTCTCTCCCGAGTTTTCCCTTCGAGTGGGGTGGCTGTCCTTCAGCCTGCACGCACCCCCCCGGGGCAACGGTACCAGCCCCAGAGGCATGGTGTGAGTGGAGAGCTCCCTGCAGTCCGGCCTGTCTCCCCCCCACGCCCCCACCCCCGGCCTTACGGAATGGAGCCCGGCCCCGGGCCCCCTCACCCACAGGACCCCCTCAACTGCTTCCTCCCACACAGAGGTCGACGGTAGCTAAAGCACGGTGTCTCTGCAGTGTTGCTGCTTCGAGTTAGAACGCTTGCGGTTAGACTTCCAGGCCAAAGCGGGACCGCAGTGCTCCCTGCCTGAAACAAGCGGGGAGTCGTGTGCTGCCTTCTGCCGGGGCCTGCGTCTCACACGGAAAGCGGTTTGGGCCTCCCTTGCCGGGCGCTCACGCGTGCACACAGCAGAACGCTTCCAGCCTCCGGCCTGGCTCTTTTAGCCGAAGCGGGAGTTCTCTACAGGGCGGTTCCTTTGAGTTAGGGGGTTGGCTTGAGGCCTGCGGGCGCGCGCCCGGGGTAAGGGGAGTAGCCTCAGAAACGAGAGGTGAGTGGAGAGCTGCCTCCCACACAGGCCCCTTTCTCGCTCCATTTCCCGCAGGGGACCCTGTCCCCAGTCTCTCCAACACGAGCACTGTAAAATGCCTCTGGCTTCAGGAACGGCCCTGTCAACTAGAGCGCAGTCCTTCTGTAGCATTCACTCTTGCTCTTAGCAGCCTGGGAACTAGGCATCCAGGCACACAGGGTGCAGCAGGGCTCAGCTCCTAAAACAAGGCGTGAGTCGACAGCAGCCTTCCTTACGGGCCTGCTTCTCACTCCGAGTCACGTTTAGCTTCCATTTCTCATGCTTTCACAAAGGCACCCCACAGGGGACGTCCCGGCTCAGGAAGGGCCGTCTGGGCTGAGGCCCGCGTTCTCTACAGGTTTGTTCCTCGGCGTTGGCTGCATGGCCCTTAGGACTCCAGGCACACACGGGAGAGCCGATCGAGTTTCCCGAAACCAGAGTTGAGGCGACAGGGTGCCCTCTGCCCATGCTGATTTCTCCCCCCGGAACCCAGCTGGGACTCCCTCCCCAGGCTTGCACTCCAGCAGAGGGGAAAATGGCTGCCACCCTGTGGCGAGGCGAAGGAGCTGAAGCTGGGCTTCTTTAGCGGCTTCTCCCTGCCAAACCAGTGCGGAGCACTTAGCATTCCTGTGCACACCTGGAGCAGTAGTGTTAGCTCCAGGTGACAACAGCTGAGTCGAGAGGTGCCTTCCTGGCCCGGGCTGCTTCTCGCTCGGTGGCGGGCACGGAAGGAGCCCGTTCCCCAGGCGCTCACCCACGGTAGCCGGGAAACTGCTCCCTCCAACTCAGAGCGCTGGATGGTAGCTCAAGCACGGTCTCTGTACACTGCTGTTTCTTGGAGGTAGAACGCAGGCGATCAGGCTTCCATGCGAAAGCGGGGCCTCGGTGCGAGCTTCATGAAACAAGTGGGGGAGTCGAGGGCTGCCTTGTGCAGCAGCCGGCGGCTCCCTCGGATTTAGGTTTGGGACTCCCTTGCAGTGCTCTCACGCACGCACACAACAAAATGCCTCCACCCTCGGGAGCGGCCGTTTTAGCTGGGGCACGCATTCTCTCCCGAGTTTTCCCTTCGAGTGGGGTGGCTGTCCTTCAGCCTGCACGCACCCCCCCGGGGCAACGGTACCAGCCCCAGAGGCATGGTGTGAGTGGAGAGCTCCCTGCAGTCCGGCCTGTCTCCCCCGCACGCCCCCACCCCCGGCCTTACGGAATGGAGCCCGGCCCCGGGCCCCCTCACCCACAGGACCCCCTCAACTGCTTCCTCCCACACAGAGGTCGACGGTAGCTAAAGCACGGTGTCTCTGCAGTGTTGCTGCTTCGAGTTAGAACGCTTGCGGTTAGACTTCCAGGCCAAAGCGGGACCGCAGTGCTCCCTGCCTGAAACAAGCGGGGAGTCGTGTGCTGCCTTCTGCCGGGGCCTGCGTCTCACACGGAAAGCGGTTTGGGCCTCCCTTGCCGGGCGCTCACGCGTGCACACAGCAGAACGCTTCCAGCCTCCGGCCTGGCTCTTTTAGCCGAAGCGGGAGTTCTCTACAGGGCGGTTCCTTTGAGTTAGGGGGTTGGCTTGAGGCCTGCGGGCGCGCGCCCGGGGCAAGGGGAGTAGCCTCAGAAACGAGAGGTGAGTGGAGAGCTGCCTCCCACACAGGCCCCTTTCTCGCTCCATTTCCCGCAGGGGACCCTGTCCCCAGTCTCTCCAACACGAGCACTGTAAAATGCCTCTGGCTTCAGGAACGGCCCTGTCAACTAGAGCGCAGTCCTTCTGTAGCATTCACTCTTGCTCTTAGCAGCCTGGGAACTAGGCATCCAGGCACACAGGGTGCAGCAGGGCTCAGCTCCTAAAACAAGGCGTGAGTCGACAGCAGCCTTCCTTACGGGCCTGCTTCTCACTCCGAGTCACGTTTAGCTTCCATTTCTCATGCTTTCACAAAGGCACCCCACAGGGGACGTCCCGGCTCAGGAAGGGCCGTCTGGGCTGAGGCCCGCGTTCTCTACAGGTTTGTTCCTCGGCGTTGGCTGCATGGCCCTTAGGACTCCAGGCACACACGGGAGAGCCGATCGAGTTTCCCGAAACCAGAGTTGAGGCGACAGGGTGCCCTCTGCCCATGCTGATTTCTCCCCCCGGAACCCAGCTGGGACTCCCTCCCCAGGCTTGCACTCCAGCAGAGGGGAAAATGGCTGCCACCCTGTGGCCAGGCGAAGGAGCTGAAGCTGGGCTTCTTTAGCGGCTTCTCCCTGCCAAACCAGTGCGGAGCACTTAGCATTCCTGTGCACACCTGGAGCAGTAGTGTTAGCTCCAGGTGACAACAGCTGAGTCGAGAGGTGCCTTCCTGGCCCGGGCTGCTTCTCGCTCGGTGGCGGGCACGGAAGGAGCCCGTTCCCCAGGCGCTCACCCACGGTAGCCGGGAAACTGCTCCCTCCCCCTCAGAGCGCTGGATGGTAGCTCAAGCACGGTCTCTGTACACTGCTGTTTCTTGGAGGTAGAACGCAGGCGATCAGGCTTCCATGCGAAAGCGGGGCCTCGGTGCGAGCTTCATGAAACAAGTGGGGGAGTCGAGGGCTGCCTTGTGCAGCAGCCGGCGGCTCCCTCGGATTTAGGTTTGGGACTCCCTTGCAGTGCTCTCACGCACGCACACAACAAAATGCCTCCACCCTCGGGAGCGGCCGTTTTAGCTGGGGCACGCATTCTCTCCCGAGTTTTCCCTTCGAGTGGGGTGGCTGTCCTTCAGCCTGCACGCACCCCCCCGGGGCAACGGTACCAGCCCCAGAGGCATGGTGTGAGTGGAGAGCTCCCTGCAGTCCGGCCTGTCTCCCCCGCACGCCCCCACCCCCGGCCTTACGGAATGGAGCCCGGCCCCGGGCCCCCTCACCCACAGGACCCCCTCAACTGCTTCCTCCCACACAGAGGTCGACGGTAGCTAAAGCACGGTGTCTCTGCAGTGTTGCTGCTTCGAGTTAGAACGCTTGCGGTTAGACTTCCAGGCCAAAGCGGGACCGCAGTGCTCCCTGCCTGAAACAAGCGGGGAGTCGTGTGCTGCCTTCTGCCGGGGCCTGCGTCTCACACGGAAAGCGGTTTGGGCCTCCCTTGCCGGGCGCTCACGCGTGCACACAGCAGAACGCTTCCAGCCTCCGGCCTGGCTCTTTTAGCCGAAGCGGGAGTTCTCTACAGGGCGGTTCCTTTGAGTTAGGGGGTTGGCTTGAGGCCTGCGGGCGCGCGCCCGGGGTAAGGGGAGTAGCCTCAGAAACGAGAGGTGAGTGGAGAGCTGCCTCCCACACAGGCCCCTTTCTCGCTCCATTTCCCGCAGGGGACCCTGTCCCCAGTCTCTCCAACACGAGCACTGTAAAATGCCTCTGGCTTCAGGAACGGCCCTGTCAACTAGAGCGCAGTCCTTCTGTAGCATTCACTCTTGCTCTTAGCAGCCTGGGAACTAGGCATCCAGGCACACAGGGTGCAGCAGGGCTCAGCTCCTAAAACAAGGCGTGAGTCGACAGCAGCCTTCCTTACGGGCCTGCTTCTCACTCCGAGTCACGTTTAGCTTCCATTTCTCATGCTTTCACAAAGGCACCCCACAGGTGACGTCCCGGCTCAGGAAGGGCCGTCTGGGCTGAGGCCCGCGTTCTCTACAGGTTTGTTCCTCGGCGTTGGCTGCATGGCCCTTAGGACTCCAGGCACACACGGGAGAGCCGATCGAGTTTCCCGAAACCAGAGTTGAGGCGACAGGGTGCCCTCTGCCCATGCTGATTTCTCCCCCCGGAACCCAGCTGGGACTCCCTCCCCAGGCTTGCACTCCAGCAGAGGGGAAAATGGCTGCCACCCTGTGGCGAGGCGAAGGAGCTGAAGCTGGGCTTCTTTAGCGGCTTCTCCCTGCCAAACCAGTGCGGAGCACTTAGCATTCCTGTGCACACCTGGAGCAGTAGTGTTAGCTCCAGGTGACAACAGCTGAGTCGAGAGGTGCCTTCCTGGCCCGGGCTGCTTCTCCCTCGGTGGCGGGCACGGAAGGAGCCCGTTCCCCAGGCGCTCACCCACGGTAGCCGGGAAACTGCTCCCTCCCCCTCAGAGCGCTGGATGGTAGCTCAAGCACGGTCTCTGTACACTGCTGTTTCTTGGAGGTAGAACGCAGGCGATCAGGCTTCCATGCGAAAGCGGGGCCTCGGTGCGAGCTTCATGAAACAAGTGGGGGAGTCGAGGGCTGCCTTGTGCAGCAGCCGGCGGCTCCCTCGGATTTAGGTTTGGGACTCCCTTGCAGTGCTCTCACGCACGCACACAACAAAATGCCTCCACCCTCGGGAGCGGCCGTTTTAGCTGGGGCACGCATTCTCTCCCGAGTTTTCCCTTCGAGTGGGGTGGCTGTCCTTCAGCCTGCACGCACCCCCCCGGGGCAACGGTACCAGCCCCAGAGGCATGGTGTGAGTGGAGAGCTCCCTGCAGTCCGGCCTGTCTCCCCCGCACGCCCCCACCCCCGGCCTTACGGAATGGAGCCCGGCCCCGGGCCCCCTCACCCACAGGACCCCCTCAACTGCTTCCTCCCACACAGAGGTCGACGGTAGCTAAAGCACGGTGTCTCTGCAGTGTTGCTGCTTCGAGTTAGAACGCTTGCGGTTAGACTTCCAGGCCAAAGCGGGACCGCAGTGCTCCCTGCCTGAAACAAGCGGGGAGTCGTGTGCTGCCTTCTGCCGGGGCCTGCGTCTCACACGGAAAGCGGTTTGGGCCTCCCTTGCCGGGCGCTCACGCGTGCACACAGCAGAACGCTTCCAGCCTCCGGCCTGGCTCTTTTAGCCGAAGCGGGAGTTCTCTACAGGGCGGTTCCTTTGAGTTAGGGGGTTGGCTTGAGGCCTGCGGGCGCGCGCCCGGGGTAAGGGGAGTAGCCTCAGAAACGAGAGGTGAGTGGAGAGCTGCCTCCCACACAGGCCCCTTTCTCGCTCCATTTCCCGCAGGGGACCCTGTCCCCAGTCTCTCCAACACGAGCACTGTAAAATGCCTCTGGCTTCAGGAACGGCCCTGTCAACTAGAGCGCAGTCCTTCTGTAGCATTCACTCTTGCTCTTAGCAGCCTGGGAACTAGGCATCCAGGCACACAGGGTGCAGCAGGGCTCAGCTCCTAAAACAAGGCGTGAGTCGACAGCAGCCTTCCTTACGGGCCTGCTTCTCACTCCGAGTCACGTTTAGCTTCCATTTCTCATGCTTTCACAAAGGCACCCCACAGGGGACGTCCCGGCTCAGGAAGGGCCGTCTGGGCTGAGGCCCGCGTTCTCTACAGGTTTGTTCCTCGGCGTTGGCTGCATGGCCCTTAGGACTCCAGGCACACACGGGAGAGCCGATCGAGTTTCCCGAAACCAGAGTTGAGGCGACAGGGTGCCCTCTGCCCATGCTGATTTCTCCCCCCGGAACCCAGCTGGGACTCCCTCCCCAGGCTTGCACTCCAGCAGAGGGGAAAATGGCTGCCACCCTGTGGCGAGGCGAAGGAGCTGAAGCTGGGCTTCTTTAGCGGCTTCTCCCTGCCAAACCAGTGCGGAGCACTTAGCATTCCTGTGCACACCTGGAGCAGTAGTGTTAGCTCCAGGTGACAACAGCTGAGTCGAGAGGTGCCTTCCTGGCCCGGGCTGCTTCTCCCTCGGTGGCGGGCACGGAAGGAGCCCGTTCCCCAGGCGCTCACCCACGGTAGCCGGGAAACTGCTCCCTCCCCCTCAGAGCGCTGGATGGTAGCTCAAGCACGGTCTCTGTACACTGCTGTTTCTTGGAGGTAGAACGCAGGCGATCAGGCTTCCATGCGAAAGCGGGGCCTCGGTGCGAGCTTCATGAAACAAGTGGGGGAGTCGAGGGCTGCCTTGTGCAGCAGCCGGCGGCTCCCTCGGATTTAGGTTTGGGACTCCCTTGCAGTGCTCTCACGCACGCACACAACAAAATGCCTCCACCCTCGGGAGCGGCCGTTTTAGCTGGGGCACGCATTCTCTCCCGAGTTTTCCCTTCGAGTGGGGTGGCTGTCCTTCAGCCTGCACGCACCCCCCCGGGGCAACGGTACCAGCCCCAGAGGCATGGTGTGAGTGGAGAGCTCCCTGCAGTCCGGCCTGTCTCCCCCCCACGCCCCCACCCCCGGCCTTACGGAATGGAGCCCGGCCCCGGGCCCCCTCACCCACAGGACCCCCTCAACTGCTTCCTCCCACACAGAGGTCGACGGTAGCTAAAGCACGGTGTCTCTGCAGTGTTGCTGCTTCGAGTTAGAACGCTTGCGGTTAGACTTCCAGGCCAAAGCGGGACCGCAGTGCTCCCTGCCTGAAACAAGCGGGGAGTCGTGTGCTGCCTTCTGCCGGGGCCTGCGTCTCACACGGAAAGCGGTTTGGGCCTCCCTTGCCGGGCGCTCACGCGTGCACACAGCAGAACGCTTCCAGCCTCCGGCCTGGCTCTTTTAGCCGAAGCGGGAGTTCTCTACAGGGCGGTTCCTTTGAGTTAGGGGGTTGGCTTGAGGCCTGCGGGCGCGCGCCCGGGGTAAGGGGAGTAGCCTCAGAAACGAGAGGTGAGTGGAGAGCTGCCTCCCACACAGGCCCCTTTCTCGCTCCATTTCCCGCAGGGGACCCTGTCCCCAGTCTCTCCAACACGAGCACTGTAAAATGCCTCTGGCTTCAGGAACGGCCCTGTCAACTAGAGCGCAGTCCTTCTGTAGCATTCACTCTTGCTCTTAGCAGCCTGGGAACTAGGCATCCAGGCACACAGGGTGCAGCAGGGCTCAGCTCCTAAAACAAGGCGTGAGTCGACAGCAGCCTTCCTTACGGGCCTGCTTCTCACTCCGAGTCACGTTTAGCTTCCATTTCTCATGCTTTCACAAAGGCACCCCACAGGGGACGTCCCGGCTCAGGAAGGGCCGTCTGGGCTGAGGCCCGCGTTCTCTACAGGTTTGTTCCTCGGCGTTGGCTGCATGGCCCTTAGGACTCCAGGCACACACGGGAGAGCCGATCGAGTTTCCCGAAACCAGAGTTGAGGCGACAGGGTGCCCTCTGCCCATGCTGATTTCTCCCCCCGGAACCCAGCTGGGACTCCCTCCCCAGGCTTGCACTCCAGCAGAGGGGAAAATGGCTGCCACCCTGTGGCGAGGCGAAGGAGCTGAAGCTGGGCTTCTTTAGCGGCTTCTCCCTGCCAAACCAGTGCGGAGCACTTAGCATTCCTGTGCACACCTGGAGCAGTAGTGTTAGCTCCAGGTGACAACAGCTGAGTCGAGAGGTGCCTTCCTGGCCCGGGCTGCTTCTCGCTCGGTGGCGGGCACGGAAGGAGCCCGTTCCCCAGGCGCTCACCCACGGTAGCCGGGAAACTGCTCCCTCCAACTCAGAGCGCTGGATGGTAGCTCAAGCACGGTCTCTGTACACTGCTGTTTCTTGGAGGTAGAACGCAGGCGATCAGGCTTCCATGCGAAAGCGGGGCCTCGGTGCGAGCTTCATGAAACAAGTGGGGGAGTCGAGGGCTGCCTTGTGCAGCAGCCGGCGGCTCCCTCGGATTTAGGTTTGGGACTCCCTTGCAGTGCTCTCACGCACGCACACAACAAAATGCCTCCACCCTCGGGAGCGGCCGTTTTAGCTGGGGCACGCATTCTCTCCCGAGTTTTCCCTTCGAGTGGGGTGGCTGTCCTTCAGCCTGCACGCACCCCCCCGGGGCAACGGTACCAGCCCCAGAGGCATGGTGTGAGTGGAGAGCTCCCTGCAGTCCGGCCTGTCTCCCCCCCACGCCCCCACCCCCGGCCTTACGGAATGGAGCCCGGCCCCGGGCCCCCTCACCCACAGGACCCCCTCAACTGCTTCCTCCCACACAGAGGTCGACGGTAGCTAAAGCACGGTGTCTCTGCAGTGTTGCTGCTTCGAGTTAGAACGCTTGCGGTTAGACTTCCAGGCCAAAGCGGGACCGCAGTGCTCCCTGCCTGAAACAAGCGGGGAGTCGTGTGCTGCCTTCTGCCGGGGCCTGCGTCTCACACGGAAAGCGGTTTGGGCCTCCCTTGCCGGGCGCTCACGCGTGCACACAGCAGAACGCTTCCAGCCTCCGGCCTGGCTCTTTTAGCCGAAGCGGGAGTTCTCTACAGGGCGGTTCCTTTGAGTTAGGGGGTTGGCTTGAGGCCTGCGGGCGCGCGCCCGGGGCAAGGGGAGTAGCCTCAGAAACGAGAGGTGAGTGGAGAGCTGCCTCCCACACAGGCCCCTTTCTCGCTCCATTTCCCGCAGGGGACCCTGTCCCCAGTCTCTCCAACACGAGCACTGTAAAATGCCTCTGGCTTCAGGAACGGCCCTGTCAACTAGAGCGCAGTCCTTCTGTAGCATTCACTCTTGCTCTTAGCAGCCTGGGAACTAGGCATCCAGGCACACAGGGTGCAGCAGGGCTCAGCTCCTAAAACAAGGCGTGAGTCGACAGCAGCCTTCCTTACGGGCCTGCTTCTCACTCCGAGTCACGTTTAGCTTCCATTTCTCATGCTTTCACAAAGGCACCCCACAGGGGACGTCCCGGCTCAGGAAGGGCCGTCTGGGCTGAGGCCCGCGTTCTCTACAGGTTTGTTCCTCGGCGTTGGCTGCATGGCCCTTAGGACTCCAGGCACACACGGGAGAGCCGATCGAGTTTCCCGAAACCAGAGTTGAGGCGACAGGGTGCCCTCTGCCCATGCTGATTTCTCCCCCCGGAACCCAGCTGGGACTCCCTCCCCAGGCTTGCACTCCAGCAGAGGGGAAAATGGCTGCCACCCTGTGGCGAGGCGAAGGAGCTGAAGCTGGGCTTCTTTAGCGGCTTCTCCCTGCCAAACCAGTGCGGAGCACTTAGCATTCCTGTGCACACCTGGAGCAGTAGTGTTAGCTCCAGGTGACAACAGCTGAGTCGAGAGGTGCCTTCCTGGCCCGGGCTGCTTCTCGCTCGGTGGCGGGCACGGAAGGAGCCCGTTCCCCAGGCGCTCACCCACGGTAGCCGGGAAACTGCTCCCTCCCCCTCAGAGCGCTGGATGGTAGCTCAAGCACGGTCTCTGTACACTGCTGTTTCTTGGAGGTAGAACGCAGGCGATCAGGCTTCCATGCGAAAGCGGGGCCTCGGTGCGAGCTTCATGAAACAAGTGGGGGAGTCGAGGGCTGCCTTGTGCAGCAGCCGGCGGCTCCCTCGGATTTAGGTTTGGGACTCCCTTGCAGTGCTCTCACGCACGCACACAACAAAATGCCTCCACCCTCGGGAGCGGCCGTTTTAGCTGGGGCACGCATTCTCTCCCGAGTTTTCCCTTCGAGTGGGGTGGCTGTCCTTCAGCCTGCACGCACCCCCCCGGGGCAACGGTACCAGCCCCAGAGGCATGGTGTGAGTGGAGAGCTCCCTGCAGTCCGGCCTGTCTCCCCCGCACGCCCCCACCCCCGGCCTTACGGAATGGAGCCCGGCCCCGGGCCCCCTCACCCACAGGACCCCCTCAACTGCTTCCTCCCACACAGAGGTCGACGGTAGCTAAAGCACGGTGTCTCTGCAGTGTTGCTGCTTCGAGTTAGAACGCTTGCGGTTAGACTTCCAGGCCAAAGCGGGACCGCAGTGCTCCCTGCCTGAAACAAGCGGGGAGTCGTGTGCTGCCTTCTGCCGGGGCCTGCGTCTCACACGGAAAGCGGTTTGGGCCTCCCTTGCCGGGCGCTCACGCGTGCACACAGCAGAACGCTTCCAGCCTCCGGCCTGGCTCTTTTAGCCGAAGCGGGAGTTCTCTACAGGGCGGTTCCTTTGAGTTAGGGGGTTGGCTTGAGGCCTGCGGGCGCGCGCCCGGGGCAAGGGGAGTAGCCTCAGAAACGAGAGGTGAGTGGAGAGCTGCCTCCCACACAGGCCCCTTTCTCGCTCCATTTCCCGCAGGGGACCCTGTCCCCAGTCTCTCCAACACGAGCACTGTAAAATGCCTCTGGCTTCAGGAACGGCCCTGTCAACTAGAGCGCAGTCCTTCTGTAGCATTCACTCTTGCTCTTAGCAGCCTGGGAACTAGGCATCCAGGCACACAGGGTGCAGCAGGGCTCAGCTCCTAAAACAAGGCGTGAGTCGACAGCAGCCTTCCTTACGGGCCTGCTTCTCACTCCGAGTCACGTTTAGCTTCCATTTCTCATGCTTTCACAAAGGCACCCCACAGGGGACGTCCCGGCTCAGGAAGGGCCGTCTGGGCTGAGGCCCGCGTTCTCTACAGGTTTGTTCCTCGGCGTTGGCTGCATGGCCCTTAGGACTCCAGGCACACACGGGAGAGCCGATCGAGTTTCCCGAAACCAGAGTTGAGGCGACAGGGTGCCCTCTGCCCATGCTGATTTCTCCCCCCGGAACCCAGCTGGGACTCCCTCCCCAGGCTTGCACTCCAGCAGAGGGGAAAATGGCTGCCACCCTGTGGCGAGGCGAAGGAGCTGAAGCTGGGCTTCTTTAGCGGCTTCTCCCTGCCAAACCAGTGCGGAGCACTTAGCATTCCTGTGCACACCTGGAGCAGTAGTGTTAGCTCCAGGTGACAACAGCTGAGTCGAGAGGTGCCTTCCTGGCCCGGGCTGCTTCTCGCTCGGTGGCGGGCACGGAAGGAGCCCGTTCCCCAGGCGCTCACCCACGGTAGCCGGGAAACTGCTCCCTCCCCCTCAGAGCGCTGGATGGTAGCTCAAGCACGGTCTCTGTACACTGCTGTTTCTTGGAGGTAGAACGCAGGCGATCAGGCTTCCATGCGAAAGCGGGGCCTCGGTGCGAGCTTCATGAAACAAGTGGGGGAGTCGAGGGCTGCCTTGTGCAGCAGCCGGCGGCTCCCTCGGATTTAGGTTTGGGACTCCCTTGCAGTGCTCTCACGCACGCACACAACAAAATGCCTCCACCCTCGGGAGCGGCCGTTTTAGCTGGGGCACGCATTCTCTCCCGAGTTTTCCCTTCGAGTGGGGTGGCTGTCCTTCAGCCTGCACGCACCCCCCCGGGGCAACGGTACCAGCCCCAGAGGCATGGTGTGAGTGGAGAGCTCCCTGCAGTCCGGCCTGTCTCCCCCGCACGCCCCCACCCCCGGCCTTACGGAATGGAGCCCGGCCCCGGGCCCCCTCACCCACAGGACCCCCTCAACTGCTTCCTCCCACACAGAGGTCGACGGTAGCTAAAGCACGGTGTCTCTGCAGTGTTGCTGCTTCGAGTTAGAACGCTTGCGGTTAGACTTCCAGGCCAAAGCGGGACCGCAGTGCTCCCTGCCTGAAACAAGCGGGGAGTCGTGTGCTGCCTTCTGCCGGGGCCTGCGTCTCACACGGAAAGCGGTTTGGGCCTCCCTTGCCGGGCGCTCACGCGTGCACACAGCAGAACGCTTCCAGCCTCCGGCCTGGCTCTTTTAGCCGAAGCGGGAGTTCTCTACAGGGCGGTTCCTTTGAGTTAGGGGGTTGGCTTGAGGCCTGCGGGCGCGCGCCCGGGGCAAGGGGAGTAGCCTCAGAAACGAGAGGTGAGTGGAGAGCTGCCTCCCACACAGGCCCCTTTCTCGCTCCATTTCCCGCAGGGGACCCTGTCCCCAGTCTCTCCAACACGAGCACTGTAAAATGCCTCTGGCTTCAGGAACGGCCCTGTCAACTAGAGCGCAGTCCTTCTGTAGCATTCACTCTTGCTCTTAGCAGCCTGGGAACTAGGCATCCAGGCACACAGGGTGCAGCAGGGCTCAGCTCCTAAAACAAGGCGTGAGTCGACAGCAGCCTTCCTTACGGGCCTGCTTCTCACTCCGAGTCACGTTTAGCTTCCATTTCTCATGCTTTCACAAAGGCACCCCACAGGGGACGTCCCGGCTCAGGAAGGGCCGTCTGGGCTGAGGCCCGCGTTCTCTACAGGTTTGTTCCTCGGCGTTGGCTGCATGGCCCTTAGGACTCCAGGCACACACGGGAGAGCCGATCGAGTTTCCCGAAACCAGAGTTGAGGCGACAGGGTGCCCTCTGCCCATGCTGATTTCTCCCCCCGGAACCCAGCTGGGACTCCCTCCCCAGGCTTGCACTCCAGCAGAGGGGAAAATGGCTGCCACCCTGTGGCGAGGCGAAGGAGCTGAAGCTGGGCTTCTTTAGCGGCTTCTCCCTGCCAAACCAGTGCGGAGCACTTAGCATTCCTGTGCACACCTGGAGCAGTAGTGTTAGCTCCAGGTGACAACAGCTGAGTCGAGAGGTGCCTTCCTGGCCCGGGCTGCTTCTCCCTCGGTGGCGGGCACGGAAGGAGCCCGTTCCCCAGGCGCTCACCCACGGTAGCCGGGAAACTGCTCCCTCCCCCTCAGAGCGCTGGATGGTAGCTCAAGCACGGTCTCTGTACACTGCTGTTTCTTGGAGGTAGAACGCAGGCGATCAGGCTTCCATGCGAAAGCGGGGCCTCGGTGCGAGCTTCATGAAACAAGTGGGGGAGTCGAGGGCTGCCTTGTGCAGCAGCCGGCGGCTCCCTCGGATTTAGGTTTGGGACTCCCTTGCAGTGCTCTCACGCACGCACACAACAAAATGCCTCCACCCTCGGGAGCGGCCGTTTTAGCTGGGGCACGCATTCTCTCCCGAGTTTTCCCTTCGAGTGGGGTGGCTGTCCTTCAGCCTGCACGCACCCCCCCGGGGCAACGGTACCAGCCCCAGAGGCATGGTGTGAGTGGAGAGCTCCCTGCAGTCCGGCCTGTCTCCCCCCCACGCCCCCACCCCCGGCCTTACGGAATGGAGCCCGGCCCCGGGCCCCCTCACCCACAGGACCCCCTCAACTGCTTCCTCCCACACAGAGGTCGACGGTAGCTAAAGCACGGTGTCTCTGCAGTGTTGCTGCTTCGAGTTAGAACGCTTGCGGTTAGACTTCCAGGCCAAAGCGGGACCGCAGTGCTCCCTGCCTGAAACAAGCGGGGAGTCGTGTGCTGCCTTCTGCCGGGGCCTGCGTCTCACACGGAAAGCGGTTTGGGCCTCCCTTGCCGGGCGCTCACGCGTGCACACAGCAGAACGCTTCCAGCCTCCGGCCTGGCTCTTTTAGCCGAAGCGGGAGTTCTCTACAGGGCGGTTCCTTTGAGTTAGGGGGTTGGCTTGAGGCCTGCGGGCGCGCGCCCGGGGTAAGGGGAGTAGCCTCAGAAACGAGAGGTGAGTGGAGAGCTGCCTCCCACACAGGCCCCTTTCTCGCTCCATTTCCCGCAGGGGACCCTGTCCCCAGTCTCTCCAACACGAGCACTGTAAAATGCCTCTGGCTTCAGGAACGGCCCTGTCAACTAGAGCGCAGTCCTTCTGTAGCATTCACTCTTGCTCTTAGCAGCCTGGGAACTAGGCATCCAGGCACACAGGGTGCAGCAGGGCTCAGCTCCTAAAACAAGGCGTGAGTCGACAGCAGCCTTCCTTACGGGCCTGCTTCTCACTCCGAGTCACGTTTAGCTTCCATTTCTCATGCTTTCACAAAGGCACCCCACAGGGGACGTCCCGGCTCAGGAAGGGCCGTCTGGGCTGAGGCCCGCGTTCTCTACAGGTTTGTTCCTCGGCGTTGGCTGCATGGCCCTTAGGACTCCAGGCACACACGGGAGAGCCGATCGAGTTTCCCGAAACCAGAGTTGAGGCGACAGGGTGCCCTCTGCCCATGCTGATTTCTCCCCCCGGAACCCAGCTGGGACTCCCTCCCCAGGCTTGCACTCCAGCAGAGGGGAAAATGGCTGCCACCCTGTGGCGAGGCGAAGGAGCTGAAGCTGGGCTTCTTTAGCGGCTTCTCCCTGCCAAACCAGTGCGGAGCACTTAGCATTCCTGTGCACACCTGGAGCAGTAGTGTTAGCTCCAGGTGACAACAGCTGAGTCGAGAGGTGCCTTCCTGGCCCGGGCTGCTTCTCGCTCGGTGGCGGGCACGGAAGGAGCCCGTTCCCCAGGCGCTCACCCACGGTAGCCGGGAAACTGCTCCCTCCAACTCAGAGCGCTGGATGGTAGCTCAAGCACGGTCTCTGTACACTGCTGTTTCTTGGAGGTAGAACGCAGGCGATCAGGCTTCCATGCGAAAGCGGGGCCTCGGTGCGAGCTTCATGAAACAAGTGGGGGAGTCGAGGGCTGCCTTGTGCAGCAGCCGGCGGCTCCCTCGGATTTAGGTTTGGGACTCCCTTGCAGTGCTCTCACGCACGCACACAACAAAATGCCTCCACCCTCGGGAGCGGCCGTTTTAGCTGGGGCACGCATTCTCTCCCGAGTTTTCCCTTCGAGTGGGGTGGCTGTCCTTCAGCCTGCACGCACCCCCCCGGGGCAACGGTACCAGCCCCAGAGGCATGGTGTGAGTGGAGAGCTCCCTGCAGTCCGGCCT
>NW_026992170.1:0-7500 GCF_029215605.1 Mirounga angustirostris | reverse complement strand
CAGCGCCAGGAACAGGAAAAGCGGCGGGGGGGGTTACAGAGGACGGCGAGCAGCCGCGAGAGTGCTCAGGGAACCCTTTCGAAAAAGCGCCTCCAAGACCAAAGGCCGGACACCAAGGGCCAACACGGGGTCCCACCGCCCAAGGCCTCCAAGCACAAGGACGGTCCCGTGGCACCCAAGGACGCCGACCTGGCCCCCACGGCGGGCCCTTGGCAACCTCGCGGGGCTCGGGCCCCGAAACACCACCAACACCACCGCAGTCACGGCCGGCCCCCCAGAACACTCTCCCGCACGCGCAACGACGCCACCCCCGCCACCCGGCTAGAGGCCGGACCCCGCGCGGACCTTCTCCTCCTCCTCACGACGGGACCGAGAGCACTTCGCCTGGGGACGACCACCCCCCAAAAAAGCCATAGCGGCCCGGGGAGGGGACGACACCCAAACAAGCGGCGAGGCCGGTTTCGGTCCCGAGAGAGCGGATCGAGGACACAAACGCGCCTTCAGGCATCCGGTCGAGGCAAGGGCAGCGGGAGTCCGTCGGCGGCGGCGGGGAGGGGGGGAAAGCACAGCGGGCGAGGGCCGGGAGCGCGTGCGGGGGAGAGCCGGTTCGGGGAAGGGCGCGCCAACGAAGACGCAAGCCGGGCCACCAGGTAAACGTGCACGGGATCCCACCGCCACCAGCACGAGAGCGGTCCCGCGACGCCCAGGACGCCAGCCGGCCTCAGCACCCTTGGCGCACCTCACCACGAACCGAGCCCCACACTGCTGGGGCCCAACCCCACGTGAACCCCCCCCGCCGCGGGGTCCCGTCTTGAACCTCCGTCTGTCCGGTCCGTCCCGGAAGTCACGACCCTGGGGGGAAGCGCCCCCAGGCGAGAGCGGCCCGACCCGTGCCCGGCACGCCACCGCCAGCGGCGACTCGGGACGGGAGCGGGCGGGCAGACAGCCGCTCGCGCGGCACGGGGAAGCGGGACGCGCGGGGGCGCCCCCCGAGCCCCTCGAGAGACAACGCCACGAGGAAGGGCGGCCGCCCGCGCGCTCGCACGCACGCGGGAGCCCCCACGCGCCGGACGCCGGCCAGGCCCGGCGGGACCCTCCCCCGACTCGGAGGGGGGAGGCGCAGGCCGCGGTAGGCAAAGAGCGGCGCTCGGCCCCCACCGCGGGGCCGGCAGAGTCAGACCCCTCGCAGAGAGGAAGTTCTGCCCAACACGCAACGGTAGTCACCCCGCACCGGTGGCCACTACGCGCAGAGGAGGGGCGGCGGCTGGGGGGTTCCGGTACCCCAAGGCACCCTCTCGGATCGCTAGAGAAGGCTTTCTCACCGAGGGCGCATCGCCCCCACCCAAATCGTGCCCCCCCGCCCGTCCGGGCCCCGCGGAACGGCGTTCCGAAGGCCTGACAGCCAAGGGCTCCGGGGGGCGGGCGGTGGATTCGCGCGGTAAGGAACAGGCACCACAAGGCAATCCTGAGCGCTCGCGGCCGGGACCCCGGGAGGAGACCGCCCTTCGCCACGCCACGCACGCCATGCTCGCGTCCCCGACCAACCGGGAGTTTTGCGCCTCCGGCGAGGCAACGACGAGCAGAGACAAAGCACGGCATGCCAGGCAAAAAAGGCGGCAGCCCCTCGGCTGGCCAAGCGCCAGAGCGCGGGCTCGGCCCGCCGCAACCGGCTCACACACGCCCCACCAAGTCCAGTCCCCACAACACCACCAGCACAGCTTGCGGCGGGGGATGACGAGGCACCCGCGTCCCACGGGGGGGGGCGGGGTGGGCCTCCCTTACCGACTCCACCACCCGCTCCTCGGACACGCCACCGACAGCGGTGGCCCGACGGAGGGGGCTCGCTGGGAACGGGAAACGACGCTACCGACTCGGCCTCAGGCACCTGAGACGACCTGGAGCGCTCCAGGGGCACCACGGAGGGCCACGCGCACAACGCGCTCAGCACGCCCAAGCGCGTGAGCAGCGCGGCGCCGGGACGGCCCTCCCCGTGGCGGGGAGGACCGCGCACCACACGAAGCCAGGGAAGGCAAGCGAGAGTGTCCGCTGCGTCGGGGGACCCCGGGCCCGCGAGCGCCGTCAGGCAGAACACGGGAAGGCGGGGTCGGGCCGGAGCCTGCACACACCCCCCCCGCACCCCCCACCTCACCGCCACGGCGGGCGGAGGCGAAGGAGCGAGGGGCCCGCGGGCAGAACGAGAAGAGCGGTCCCATTCGCCATGAACGTCCGTCCCTCGTCTGGCGCGGCTTAGGCCCGGCCCGGGAGAGCGCGAGAGCACCACATCGATCTGGCAAAACACAAGCGCCGAGAGGAGCCCGAGGAGGGGAGAAGCCGGTGAGGACAGCAACCCGAGGGGGAGCCTGTTTTGTTTTGTTTTTTTTCGGCCTCACCGGCACCCCCTCGAAAACCCCAGGGCAGGAACAGCCGGACAACCCGAGAGAGAGGAACGCCTGACACGCGGCACGGAGCCTTGCGGGACGGGAGGTTGTCACGACCACAGCCGGGTGCCCACAGAGTGGAGGACACAGGGTAAAGGACCCACGCGCCACCTGCCCACAACCGCCCTCGGGTGCTGGAGACCGGAGGCGGCACCAACGGCCTGGGCCACCTGGAGGCACAGGAGCCGGCGCACAGGCCCACGCGGACGGCTCAGGCCAGCGACGGCAGAGCCGGGCTTGGCATCCCTGTCAAGCCCGGAGCCCCGCCACACGCCCAGAAGCCCACCTCCCTTAAGGAGAGGATCGCCCAAACATAACGTGCCAGCACCTACCTGGCGGCAAAAAGGGCTCATTTCGGGCGAGAAAATAGCCGCGCCGCCTGGCGTGGCCTAGCCACAGGTCACCGGGATCTCCTGGGACCGTGTCCCGGCCACGGGCCCCAAGCACTAATCCATCGCCCCCGTCTCCCCCCGGAGCCCCCCCCGCGCCCCCCCCCCCCCCCCCGGGCCATCTGGTCGACCCCCGGAACGTGGTGGCAGCCGGCAGCGAGTAGGGACTTGGCGGGAGGTGGAGCGGCCCGGATAGGCCCGCCCCCGGGTCCGCCTTTCGTCCCCAAATCGGGACTTTAGAAATTCTCACCAAGTTCTGTGGAGGCCCCTGCGGACGCCCTCCTCCCCGGGCCTCAGGACCGCCCCATGCCGGTCCCCGACTCCCGGCCGGGACTGAGGAAAGGGGGCGATGCCGCGGAGGCGTCCCCCCGAAGGCCGGACCTCAACGGGAACCGCAGCCGGGCCCCTGGGGCCCTCGCGGCCCGGCCCGGCCCGGCCCGACCCGGTCGGGTCCCCACCTCCGCAGCGGGCCTCGGAAAACTTGTTAAGAATATCGGGTCCGGGGCGCCTGGGTGGCTCAGTTGGTTAAGCGACTGCCTTCGGCTCGGGTCATGATCCTGGAGTCCCGGGATCGAGTCCCGCATCGGGCTCCCTGCTCGGCGGGGAGTCTGCTTCTCCCTCTGACCCTCCTCCCTCTCATGCTCTCTGTCTCTCATTCTCTCTCTCTCAAATAAATAAATAAATAAATAAAAACCTTAAAAAAAAAAAAAAATATCGGGTCCGATGACCGGGACCCCACGCGTGCCCGCGGCGGGGCCCGTCGCGCCATCCATGGGCTTCCCCGCAAGGCTCAGGCCGGTCCCCAACCGCCCGAGCGTGACACGGAAGGCCCAACGGCCGACCGGAGCCACGGGCCGGATGGCGTCCGGGCGCCCGACGCAGCCTCTCCCATTCCCGCGGGCGGAGGAGGGGGCACCGGCGGGTGCTGGTCGACCCGTCCAGGCGGCCACCCTAGCGTGGCTCTCCGGGAGCGAGGCGGCGGCGCCACCACCAGCCCACAAACCTGGAGGCTCAATCTCCCGCGAGCGGAGGTCGCGCCGGTGGCCCGGAGACAGCGGGCCGATCTCGCTAGCGTCGCCGGCCTCCCGGTACTCCGCCTCGGGAACCGCGGCCAAATACAATCCCTTGCCGACATCGCTGACACTCCGGCGGGGACACGCTATCTAAAAGCGGCCGCCAGGTGGCACCCGACAACCGGCGCGAACAACAACGAGGCAGATCCGGATCGCGGGCCCGCGAAGGCGCACAGCCCGGCCGCCCGGCCGCCCGATCTCGTGGGGCACGGGCCTCCCACAGCGGCACACCTGCGGCGCCCGGGCTTCCGGGAGGACTTAAGACACATTTCGGCGGGCAAGGACCGTAAAACCGAGACCAAGCGAGTACTCCGACAACCACCACGGATGAACCTTCTCTCTTCTATCATTTTAAGGGGAGGAGGAGGTCTCTCTGAAGCATACGAAGAAAGCTCAGGACAGGAAGGGGGGGGGGGGATTGACACACACCCCCAGAAAGGTGCACATCAAATCCGTCTCTGCACGTACGCGATAACGTCCAAGGCCAACAAGCGGGGCGGGGCGTGCGGGGGCGGGGGGCGGGGCGCGCGGTGCGTGCGGGGGCGGGGGCGGGGCGGGGCGGTGCGTGCGGGGGCGGGGGGCGGGGCGGGGCGGTGCGTGCGGGGGCGGGGGGCGGGGCGGGGGCAGGCGCGGAATGGGGAGGAAGGGAGTTAAAATAGTCCTTCACTCAAGAAATCCAGTTCCGCAGAATAGAGAGCCCAGAAATGGACCCTCAACTCTATGGTCAACTCATCTTTGACAAAGCAGGAAAGAATGTCCAATGGAACAAAGACAGTCTCTTCAACAAATGGTGTTGGGAAAATTGGATAGCCACATGCAGAAGAATGAAACTGGACCATTTCCTTACACCACACACAAAAATAGACTCCAAATGGTTGAAAGACCTCAATGTGAGACAGGAGTCCATCCAAATCCTAAAGGAGAACACAGGCAGCAACCTCTTTGACCTCAGCCAAAGCAACTTCTTCCTAGAAACATCGCCAAAGGCAAGGGAAGCAAAGGCAAAAATGAACTATTGGGACTTCATCAAGATAAAAAGCTTTTGCAAAGCAAAGGAAACAGTCCACAAAACCAAAAGACAACCGACAGAATGGGAGAAGATATTTGCAAATGACATATCAGATAAAGGGCTCGTATCCAAAATCTATAAAGAACTCATCCAACTCAACACCCAAAGAACAAAGAATCCAATCAAGAAATGGGCAGAAGACATGAACAGACATTTTTCCAAAGAAGACATCCAAATGGCCAACAGACACATGAAAAAGTGCTCAATATCGCTCAGCATCAGGGAAATCCAAATCAAAACCTCAATGAGGGCGCCTGGGTGGCTCAGTTGGTTAAGCGACCGCCTTCGGCTCGGGTCATGATCCTGGAGTCCCAGGATCGAGTCCCGCATCGGGCTCCCTGCTCAGCGGGGAGTCTGCTTCTCCCTCTGATCCTCCTGACCCTCCCCCCTCTCATGCTCTCTTTCTGTCTCTCTCTCTCTCTCAAATAAATAAATAAAATCTTAAAAAAAAAAAAAAAAACCTCAATGAGATACCACCTCACACCAGTCAGAATGGCTAAAAGTAACAAGTCAGGAAATGACAGATGTTGGCGGGGATGCGGAGAAAGGGGAACCCTCCTACACTGTTGGTGGGAATGCAAGCTGGTGCAGCCACTCTGGAAAACTGTATGGAGATTCCTCAAAAAGTTGAAACTAGAGCTGCCGTATGATCCAGCAATTGCACTACTGGGTATTTACCCCAAAGATACAAAAATAGGGATCCGAAGGGGTACGTGCACCCCGATGTTTATAGCAGCAATATCCACGATAGCCAAACTGTGGAAAGAGCCAAGATGTCCATCGACAGATGAATGGATAAAGAAGATGTGGTATATATATACATACAATGGAATATCATGCAACCATCAAAAGGAATGAGATCTTGCCATTGGCAACGACGTGGATGGAACTGGAGGGTATTATGTTGAGTGAAATAAGTCAAACAGAGAAAGACATGTATCCTATGATCTCACGGATAGGAGGAATTCTTAATCGCAGGAAACAAGCTGAGGGTTGCTGGAGTGGGGGGTGGGGTGGGAGGGATGGGGTGACTGGGTGATAGACACTGGGGAGGGTAGGTGCTCTGGCAAGCGCTGTGAATTGTGCAAGACTGTTGAATCTCAGATCTGTACCTCTGAAACAAATAATGCAATCTATGTTAAGAAAAAAAAAAAAAGAGGGCGCCTGGGTGGCTCAGTTGGTTAAGCGACTGCCTTCGGCTCAGGTCATGATCCCGGAGTCCCGGGATCGAGTCCCGCATCGGGCTCCCTGCTCGGCAGGAAGCCTGCTTCTCCCTCTCCCACTCCCCCTGCTTGTGTTCCCTCTCTCGCTGTGTCTCCCTCTGTCAAATAAATCAATAAAATCGTAAAAATATATATCTTTAAAGAAATCCAGTTCCGGGACATCCGTGCCGTCCAACACTAGTACGGGGTGGGCGGGGGAGGTGCTCTAGAAGAGTTAAATATTGATGATGATGATGATGATGATGGAGAAGAAGAAGAAGGAGGAGGAGGAGGAGGAGGAGGAGGAGGAGGAGAACTGTTCCATGCTATTAAGGGTAAAACAAAAACAAGGCGTAGAACTTCCTCTGGCTCGTAAAGGGGGAAAAAAAAAATGGTTTGGGTTTTGTTTTTTGTTTTTTCTTTCTTCCTGTTTCAACTAAGCGCATTTCAGGGCACCTGACTGGCTCCGGTCGGAGGAGGCCCACGCGACTGCGACTCTTGATCTGCAGGGGTCGTGAGTTCCAGCACCATGCTGGATGATCACTCAAAAAGCTTTCAAAAACAAACACGCAAACAACCGACACCGAGCAGCATTAACCATCAAAGATACACACCTGTGACGAATACGACGTCAGAGGAAACCACGAGCAGCAGTAGCAGAGGATAGGACACTAGAGGGCAACAGAGCCCCATCCATAGGTGCTAGGGGCACTTGAACGCTTTCTGTGTCCACTAGGGACCTCGAAAAAACTTCACTCCCCTATCCAGGGAGGAGAGGGGAGAAGCAACCTCCAGCAAGAATTCCTTTGATTATCTTAATCGCAGGAAACAAACTGAGTGTTGTTGGAGTGGGGGGTGGGGTGGGAGGGATGGGGTGACTGGGTGATGGACACTGGGGAGGGTGTGTGCTCTGGTAAGCGCTGTGAATTGTGCAAGACTGTTGAATCTCAGATCTGTACCTCTGAAACAAATAATAATGCAATCTATGTTAAGAAAAAAAAAAGAAGAAGAAGAAGAAGGAGGAGGAGGAGGAGGAGGAGGAGGAGGAGGAGGTAGCAGGAGGGGAAGAATGAAGCGGGGGGAAATCAGAGGGGTAGACGAACCATGAGAGACGATGGACTCTGAACAACAAACTGAGGGTTCTAGAGGGGAGGGGGGTGGGAGGATGGGTTAGCCTGGTGGTGGGTATTGAGGAGGGCCCATTCTGCATGGAGCAGTGGGTGTTGTGCACAAACAATGAATCATGGAACACTTCATCTAAAACTAATGATGTAATGTATGGGGATTAACATAAGAATAAAATAAAAGAAAAAAAAAAGAATTCCTTTG
>NW_026992169.1:0-19964 GCF_029215605.1 Mirounga angustirostris | reverse complement strand
TTGTCAGGCAACCGGGCTTTCATTTGGTCTATCGTGTCCTGCAAATGCTGAATCTCCTCGTCTTTCGCTGAAAGGAGCTGAGCGTGTTCAATATTCATCTGCTCCTGCTGGTATTGGAGCTGCTCCACTTTCTGCTTCTGCTCTTGTAAAGAATGAAGCAGTCCTATCTTCCCCTGCTGCTGGTTGTGAATGATCTTCTGCTGCTCTCTGATTTCCTCCTCGAGATCATCCTTTAACTCCTGGAGTTGAAACACCTCACACTCCAGTTCTACGATCTCGTCTAGGATTTTAGGGTCGAGCGCAGGAACAGAGCGACTCTGTTGTCCTAGGCTCTCCAGTTCTTCTCTCAGATGAGGATTTTCGCCTGTCACGGATGGGAGACACCTGTCTTTGTCCTCCACGGATGGCTGGGAAATGTCATTACTTCTGAAGGTTTGGGTAGACTGACCGAATTCCTCCTGAAGCTCTGGACTTCCTGTAAGTTCTTCAATATACATCTCTTTCTCTTTAACGAGTTGTGTCAATCGCTTCTGCTCCTCCAGAGCAGAGGACAGCATTTCCTTCGTTTCTGTATGGTCGGCGTCCATCTGCTCGATCCTCTTTTTGAGGTGTACTATTTCCAGGTCTTTCTCTTGACTGTGTTGAATGCAATGCACATGCTCTAAAGGGGACAATTCTTTGATAGTTTGCTCATCCTTGTTTGTTTCCTCCAACAGCTTCTTTTCCGCCCGAGCCAATTTTGCTATTAACCGTCCTTTTTCTATTTTTAAAGCCCTCACAGCAGTGTTGTTTTCCAGAGAATCCTCGTTGTTCCGGAGAATAGATTCTTCCAGCTGATGTCTTACATCCTGGAGCGCCAAAACCAACTTTTGGTTTTCTGCTCTGAGATCAGAAGCAACGTTGTTTAAACGGTCATTCAGCCGCTCCATTTCTGCAAGTTGTTGCTTCAACCTTCTAAGCTCAGTTTCCCTTTCTTGAAGTAAGTCATCTTTCCCATGACTGGCAGACTCTTGATGTTGCAGGTCTTCTATCCGTCTTTCATACTCGAGGAGTTGTTTGCGGTGCCTGTCAGTGATGTCGGCCAGTTTTTCTTGATGGACACTGTGCAGTATCGCAACTCCGAGTTGATGTTCCTCGATCTCCCTCATCCGCCTCTCTTCTAGGTCCCTGATGGTGCTCTTCAGTTTCCAGATGGCATTGGAGTCTGAGCTATTCGGTCCCTTGGACAAATGTTTCCAAAGTGTAAGATCAGCCTCCAGTCTTTGGATCTCATTGAGGAGTCTATTGATTTCTGTCTGAGATGATATGACATCACCAAAGTCCATGGTGAGATCCGAGTTGGAGCCGGTCAAGGAAGTCTCACTGCCATCCACTCCTCCCTGGGAATGGCCTAGGCCAGAGCCCAGGCCACCAACCCAGGAGCACATCTTCGCGGGTCATATAACTGTCGCGGTCCGCTGTGGAAAAGCGTCCAGCGCAGTCGGACTACCCCGCCAAGTGTCCCAGAACGCCTGCTTGCGCCAGGCTAAGAATCAGAAGACAACAGGCGTTTCTAGGCAACGCCTGCGCGGGCCCGGCACGCGCCTCCCCTGCGCAGGCCACGTTGCTAGGAAAGCCCGAGACCTTGGGCCTTCCCAGGGCCGACTCTGGCCACCGGTCCCGGTCCCAGACGCTCAGCCCCACGACTTCCCACGCAGGGCTGGGCCCCTTCCCCTGTTCCCCGCTTCCTGGCTGTCCTGGGTGGGCCCCTAGCGAGTGCTCCTGCCTGACTGCCCCCAGGTGCCCGCCCACAGAAAATGCATCTGGCCCTGGACTTTCCCCCAGGAAATGCATGCAATGCATGCAATGCATCCATTCACCTAGGAGAGCAGATCCTAGGTGCATTTGACAAATATCTACACCTGCGCAGAGGCACGGCCCTCAAGGAGACTTTGGGCATTTCCAGCCTCCAGAGGCTCCAGAGTGTTCCGTCCTTCCGTGCCCTGCCAGCTCTGCGGGGACAGTGCGTCCCACACCGGGGTTTGGCGGTTCACCGGTGGCTCCGTGCGCTGCGCGCATCCGCTGCCTCGCGGAGGTGTGCGGCTGGACCCGGCAGGGGGTCGCGGGCGGCGGTGGCGGTGCCCGAGAGGGGGCCTCCGGGCCCTGCACAGGGCGGCCCCGGGGTTCCCGCCCTGGGTGGAGGACGGGCTGGGTACCGCGTCCCGGGTCTGGCCTCCCAAGGCCCCGACCTGCCGCGCCACTGGATGAGAGGCGGCGAGGGGGGGGCGCCGGGCCCACAGCCGCTTCCACTGCCGCCTCGGGTGGACATGAAGCGACGTCGGCCCCCCTCCCCCCGGGCGATTCCTCGAGCTGCCCGGCCCTGGCCGTGCCGGCCCCCGCCGCCGCCGCCAGCAAGAAGCAATCCAGCTGCATGAAGCAGCTGACCAACCAGACCGTGGGCAGGCGAGCGCGTCGATCCGGATCGGCAGGAGCCCAGACCAGGCTCGGGCGCGGGAGGGCCGGCTGCTCTCCTGGTCGCGCGCTCTGTCCCTTGCCGCCGCCCCACATCAGGCCTCGGGGTCTGGGCCTGGGGCTGCGCCACGCCAAGACCTGGAGCCCGGCTCGGTGCCGCTGCCCGAGCCCCTGGGGAGCAGCTGGGTGGGTCGGCTGTCCCCGTCGCCCTCTGTCCAGGCCCCACCCAGCATCGCCCTGGGCGCACTGGACCCGAGCCTTCCCCTGCCCTCCCCCGGGCTTTGCCCTGGCTGAAAACTCCGGGAACCAGTGAGCCCCAGGCCGAGCGGACGCTGTGCTCTGCGGGCGATGGCCTCAGGCTTTCCGGGTCGCCCCGCCGCTGCAGACCCTCCACCTCCCAGTGCCTCATGGCACTAAATAAGTAAGGGGCCATCAGAGCCCATCGGATCCGCCTACGAGGTTCGGGCGTCCATCCAGGCACTGTAGAGGTGCCGCTGTCTCCAAAGCCGGGCCCCTGTGGACCGGACTGCCCAAGACCTTGACATTGAGAAATTGGGAACTGCGAGGAAAGAATTGTGGAAACGCCTTGGGACGACTTTTAGTTTAATTTTGAATAGCTTTTGAAAAAGCCTTTCTCCCTTTGGATTTGGGAGCCGATTCTTCTCCAGGTTTCTTTGGGGCTGCTTTAATGCTTGACAGGAAACATGATCGATTATGAAATGACAGAACAGACCGGAATTGGTAGACCATCAGGCTGCTGCAACAGGAACGACGGGTGGTTCTGAGAGCTCCTGCAGGTGACTGTCATGTGCCCCGTTATCTGGGGCACATCTTTCAACGTCTTTGGGGCAGGTGGCTGTACTGGACCTACTCTTTAGGCTGGCAGACATATGAAAGTGTGAGTTTTCCACAGCTTTTGCTTCTTTTTTTCCCCAATAGTGGGGTCAAAAGGGGAGTTCAGTCTGACCAAAGCACGTGTGTGCATGGCACGTCCATCCTGTGTGTTCTCCATTCATAGAGCATTGCAGGGCCACGTGCTCGTCCCAAGATCGAGGACCTTGTGAGCAACCCCACAGTGAGGTTCGGTGGTGCTGTGCGGCTTTCTCGTGACTATCATTGGAAAGTCGACCTCAGAATACTTACCTGGGAGAAGATCTTCATCCTGAGGACAAATACACAGTACGTTTTCTAATTCTGCATTCCCTCATACATTGACCGACCATCTTCATGGACTGAACACTAGGCCCCAAACAGCAAAGGTGGACTTAGCGCCTTAAATTACGAACACTATGGTCAGAAATGTATTTTTTAGGTGACTTTGGTCTCCGCATGGAGAACGGACGGAGGACAAAAGTTAGGAGGATCTCACAGCCATCCAGGAAGAAGGTCCAGGGAAGAAGTCATGGGGAGCCTGAACTGGGGCAGCCGCCACGGGGATGGACACTGAGAGGTGGGGACGCACTGAGAGGTGCTGGGGAAGTAGAACCTAACAGACTTTTCCAAAACCCAGACTGAGACAGATTAGGGAGGGTCAGGAAACCACTGTGGGGGGGGGGCGGGGGGGGAACCAGCATTTAGGGGATCAAATAGGATACAAGAGCAAATATCACAAAGCACCCCACACTGTGAGGGCGAGCACCAGCTTGTGGTACTACTACTTTTTCTGTGAGAGGAGAGCACGGTGGGGGGAAAGGGCCGGCACTCTGGAGCCGGGGAATGGGCTTCCGATCCCAGCTCCACCACGTGTCTGCTGTGAGGCGCTGGAAGTCACTCACCTCCCCGGGCCAAGCGTTCCTCGTCTGCACAGTAGAGAAAGTGATAGCACCTCACGGGGTTGTGAGGATTCCTGAGGAAATACATACACGGGAGACTCTCCCAGCAGGACCTGCCCTAGTAAGCGCCGTGGCTGTGCCTTTATGACTTATGACACGGGACACAGACGTGGGGCCTGAGGTACACACACACCGTGAATCGACAGACCGCAAAGATTCCCCTGAACAAGCACAAGGCCCTGTGTAGAGAACAGGGAAGGAACCCGGACTTGCAGGAGCTGCAGTCCTATTGTCCTGGTTCTGCCACTAACCAGACCCGTCGCCTTTCCCGTCAATGAGCGTAGTTACATACACCTGTTCTTGCCCCCTAACAGAGCAGGTGAGGGACCAAATCAGGGAACAGCTACAAAAGGCCTTTGTTTCATATCACCATCACCCAGCCTTGCACATCCTCAAACCGTACCGAGGACACTGTCATGACGACCATAAAATCATCGTTATCAGACATGGATGGAACTGGAGGGTGTTATGCTGAGCGAAATCAGTCAATCAGAGAAAGACATGTATCGTATGACCTCACTGATACGAAGAATTCTTAATCTCAGGAAACAAACTCAGGGTTGCTGGAGTGGTGGGGGGTGGGAGGGATGGGGTGGCTGGGTGATAAGGCATTGGGGAGGGTATGTGCTATGGTGAGCGCTGTGAATTGTGTAAGACTGTTGCATCACAGATCTGTACGTCTGAAAGAAATAATACATTATATGTTAAAAAAAAAAAGAAGATAGCAGGAGGGGAAGAATGAAGGTGGGGAAATGGGAGGGGGAGATGAACCATGAGAGACTATGGACTCTGAAAAACAAACTGAGGGTTCTAGAGGAGAGCGAGGTGAGAGGATGGTGTAGCCTGGTGATGGATATTGGGGAAGGCACGTTCTGCACGGAGCACTGGGTGTGATGCACAAACAATGAATCACGGAACGCTACATCAAAAACTAATGGTGTAATGAATGGTGAGTAACATAACATAATAAAAAAGGAAACCTCTTCCTTATCGTCAATATGGCAGATGCAGGGGCTCTGGGTCTCACAATTCCACTGGCAGGGCTCTTCCACACGTGCTGAGGACATGTCTACAAGGACTTTTTTTTATCATAACCCCTGTTGCAACAGCAAAGGATGGGAAGCCAGGCACCTATCCTTCAGCGAGGCCCTGGGGACATCACGTATGTGGCTGAGGGTGGCAGCAGGTGCAAGCAGCTGGGGACAGGGGCGCGAGACAGGCAGTCACTGCATTCCTTCTGAATATATTTTTAACATTTTTGAACCAGGCGGGCACCTTCACGAATGAAACAATTCGGGAAAGAAGAAGGGGAATTTTCATTTACCTTTAATCTCCAGAAGGTGGTATCTACCCCAGCCCCAAGATTTAGAATTTGATAATGACATTCTGTCTTCCGTAGAAATGCCTTCAGCAGCTGGCTGATGCCATGGACTCGAGCAAAATATCCCGAGAGACAGAGACAAGCTATCGCTCAGTCAGGTTGGAAATCATCCCTGCAGAGCCCAGCCCAGGAGAAGAGCCAATGAGGACTCTTCTGCTCTTCTTTGGGGTCAGCGGTTTATCTGTGGACTTCATGGGAGAAAGAGTGACTTTCACATTCTCTTGTTTTTTGTTTTCGGTTATGTTAATCACCATATAGTGCTTCAGTAGTTTTTGATACAGCGTTCCATGATTCATGATTTGCGTGTAACACCCAGTTTTTTTTTTTTAAAAAGCTGTTTGAACTCAAGTAAGTACAATCTACTTGATGGTGGAATTAACCATCTTAAAAAAAAAAAAAGTCCCATAATTTTACATAAGAAAGACAAGGGTTTTACATGAAAAATCAGATCTAAATGTTCCTCTTGGAAATGTACTTTCTCTTGGTTAGGTGTAAGCCTCTCAAGACTCTGTGAAAACTCAACAATGCGAGATCATGACGAAAATAAGATTCTGGGGTCAGGAAATGGGGCAGATAAATGTCAAAGCAAAAAAAAAAAAAAAAAAAGAAAAGAAAAGCCGTATTTCCACCACGTTCCCTTCCTCTCCATCCTGTGTGGGTAAGAGCCCCTGTTTATAAAGTGGCCTCATAGACCGTCTGCGGGAGGGGAAGGCATGAGCAAACGTTGCCGAATAAATGGACTGGTTCAGCTGTGGGTTGGGGAGCTGGAGTGAAGGCGATGAGGAATAAAAGGGGGGAAAATGGAAAACAGTATCTGTTCTAAGTGGGGGAAATGGAAGATAATATCTGTTCTAAAGCCCTGTTGTTTAAAGTATAACTACTTTAAGAACAAAATTTCAGTAGCATTTAGAAACTTACTGCAATGTGACATAGGAATTCTACGTCTATTGATTCTCCTCATAAATAACTTGAGCTTCTATTTGATGTGTCTCTTGCATTTTATCTTTCTAGGAAATCATTTTTCATGTATGTTATAGAATATCGTCCACAACAGAGAGATTATTGGAACAAAACTTTAAAGATGCTCACCACATGTTGCCTGGGAAGCCCTCTCCTAGGGGGTCCGGTCTGGAGATGCCAGCCCATGCAGAGGAAGAAGGAAGGAAGGCCGGCTGACACCCTGCCTGGGGCGTCTAGCTCCCAGGGCCCCAACTTGGGTTCCCACCTCTGTAGCCCTGGTTAGGAAAGCTGCCTCAGGAGCCTGGGAGAGAGGATTTCAGGCCTCTTAGCCAGGCCTGGCCCCATCTCCCTGATGCCTGGGTTCACCCTCAGCTCCAAGTAAGGTCCATGTCCTTATTCTCAGGAACCACCACTTTGCACTTTCTTTCCATTTCTTACAGAATCTACCCATAGGCTCCATCTTTAGGGTGAGGATTCCCTGCATGCCCAAGGACTGTGGTCATTTGGTCACTTTCTCAATCTGACTAAGTCACCCTCCCATCTCAAATCCCTTCACTGCCTTGATAGAAAGGACTTCAGAGCCTAACAGTGTTACTATCATTTTACTAAGGTCAAGAAAGGAATTCCTTACTTGACCAGACAGTTCACTGTAAAAGATAATATAAATGGCTCTTAAACATATAAAAACGATCTTCAACTTCACCCCCCAAAATAAGAGGAATATAAAATAAAATGACGGGGGCACCCGGGTGGCTCAGTCGTTAAGCCTCTGCCTTTGGCTCAGGTCATGATCCCAGGGTCCTGGGTTCGAGCCCCGCTTCGGGCTCCCTGCTCCTCGGGAAGCCTGCTTGTGTTCCATCTCTCACTGTGTCTCTCTCTGTCAAATAAAGAAAGAAAATCGGTAAAAAAAATTATACAGTAACATTACTGAAGACACCATCTTTCACATATCAGATTAACCACGATGAAAAGGTTTCTAATACACCGTGCTGGTGAGGATGTTGGGAAATGAGCACTTCCATTCGCCACTGGAGAGAATGAACACTGGAACTCCCTCTTTTGAAGAGTGAATCCCTAAAAGCTCATCTACCTCAAAAGGCCAACAGAGGCACGTCTGGTACTCCATTACAAATGTCGGCAGACTCAGCCATCCGTCTTGGTGCTCGCACACATGGCCCGTCACCGTCCCCACGGCAGCCATTTCTTCCCTTTCTTTACTCGTGCGCCTACCTCCTTCCCCAAGACCCTAGACAGCACAGAACCTCACCTCATCCCTCACCTAGAAAACCTGCCACCACTTATTCCCTCAGCAAACCCACGGGTGAGAGCCAGTCAGAGAACTCTGCTCGACCGGAAGTTCTGTGTCCATAGGAAAGGAGATCCAGGATCGTTCCGGAAAACTCACGAACGACTACCTAAGTATTTCCCCCGGCTCTGGATTAGGAACCGGTCCTTCCACACCCTTTAAGCAAGTCCTAGTGGGAAAACCAGGAACAAAGAAACACAACAGCCACAACCTAGAAAATGTTATAGTAGCCTTCACTTTCTGGTCTACACTATAACCTGGAAAATGCTATGGTAGCCTAAACTCTCCCCGGTCTACACTACAAGGAACCAAACTTTCAGTGTTCTAAACCAGGGAGCTGAAGCCCAGATTACCACTGAAGGGCTTCTGACAACCGTTGAGGGAACCAGCCTTAGGACAAGGAGAAGTACTGGAAGGACACTGCATCCCTAAAACCATGCGAAGCCCCTGTGGGCCTATAGCCTGCTCTGCCCCTCATCGGATAATGTGAATTAATAAATGCCCCTCATGTGAATTAATAAATGTCTTTACCATTTCAACCAAATGGAGGGGCAGCTGGGTGGCTCAGTCAGTTGAACGGCCAACTCTTGGTTTAGGCTCAGCTCAATTGTGTCCATATCAATTAGATCTATGGCAGAGAGTACATCCTCCGGTTCTTTCTTTTGTTGTGAATTCCTCCTTCTATTCCTTTTGCCCAGAGAAGAATGGAGGAACAAGAGAGCAACATAAAAAATATCAACCACGACGCAAGCAAATACACACTAGTCAAATCCGAAGAGGTCAGAAACCAAAAAAGAGAAGAAAAAAGAAATGTGGGGGGTGGCTGGGGGGTGGGAGAAGAGAGAATATTATCTCCCAGGTGGTCAAACCTCCATGAAATCCTGGGTGTATTTTGGCCTGTTTGTTAAAAGACACTAAATCCCAGAAGTGTAAAATCACCAAGGTTACATATATACAGACATAAAATTGAATGTAGCAGAAGGAAGCAAAACTGAAGACTATCTCTAAAAAATGGAAATGTAGAAAATGACAATCAAAAACGACTTAAAATGAAAGAGTTGATAAAATAAGAAACTAGTTGGGAAGAAAAAAAGAAAAGGAAAATTTTAAACTGCAAGATAAACGAATCATGAAATAACCTTTGAATTCAATTTACTGTTTTCCCCTAGTGCTGGAGTTTTGCACTCCTGTGGGCTCCTAAACTTCTTCCCCTGTTCTTCCAGCTGCTTTGCTCGGGGAGTGGCCTGCTGTGCTGACCCTCAGGTGTCTTGGCCTGGGGGGAGTTGTACCGCCCCTTGCGGGGGGGGGGGGGGGGGGGCGGGCTCAGTGTAAACTGCTTGTAGTTGCTCTATGTGATTCTATTCCCCGAAGGCTCTCTGGGCCACTTGAGAGGATGAAAAGAAAAATGGCCACGCCCCGATTTCCAGGCCCGGAGCGAAAAGATCGAGGTCCCCTCTCTTCAGTAAACTGTCAGGGATAAGCGGTCTTCAGTTTTGTGTGTGCCAAAGTCTGCAGGCTCCTGTGGTGAGGGCCTGCACCGATCCTCCTGGGAGAAGGCAGAGGGGCGCCGCCTTGTCTGCCCTGTGCAGGACCCGCATACAATAGCTGTCACCCAGATGAGCCGTGGTTCGTGGTTTATGGCAAACTGAGTTGAGAACCCCCCCTGCTCCCTGACCCTAACCAGTTTCCCCACTCCAGTGCCTGGGAACTCTGCCGGCTCAAGCACCCCTGTTCTTCCTGTGACCCCAGGGATCCTGAGGTCACACTGTCCCACCTTGGATGCTGCCCCACCTTGCCACCAGAGCACCTTTCAGGCAGGGCTATCTCTTAGCGGAGAAGATTTCTAAAGGTTCTGATTTTGCGCTCTGGGGCTGTATCACTTGCCTGTGGCCGGCTTACACAGGCTCCCTCTCCCCGCAGAGGATCTTCCCATATATCCCCGCAGATTCACTTCTCCGCACCTCTTACTTTGCAAAAAGTGGTCACTTGTCTATTAGTAGAATTCCAGCAATTCCTTCCTTACATCTCAGGTTGAATTCAGAGGTGTCCAGGATGATTTGATAGTTATCTAGCTACATTCAAGGGACCAGATGAAACGAGCTCCCCTACCGTGCCACCATCTTGCCTCCCTCCTTCGATCTCTTCCTTTTGTTTTGAAAGATTTATTTATTTTAGAGAGTGAGCGGGGGAAGGGGCAGAGGGAAAGAAAAATCCTGAAGCAAGCAGACTCCCCGCTGAGGAGTTACTGCAGGCCCTGAGGAGAAAGAGAGAGAGAGAAAGAGGGACAGAAGGTATATATGAACAAATCATAGCTGAGAACTTTCCTAATCTGGGGAAGGATACAGGCATACAAGTTCAAGAGGTAGAGAGAACCCGTTTCCAAATCAATAAAAATATATCAGCACCCTGACATACAGTAGCGAAGCTTGCAAATTTCAGAAATAAAGAGAAAATCCGGAAAGCATCTCAAGACAAGAGGTTCCTAACCTAGACGGGTAGGAACATTAGGCTGGCAGCAGACCTATCCACAGAGATCTGGGAGGCCAGAAAGGGCTGACATCATCTATTCAGGGTACTAAATGAGAAAAACATACAGCCAAGAATACTTTCTCCAGCAAGGCTGTCATTCAGAATGGAAGGAGAGCTAAAGGGCTTCCTGGACAAATAGAAACTGAAAGACTATGGGACCACTAAACGAGCCCTGCAAGAAATACTAAAGGGGGGGACGCTTGGGTGGCTCAGTCGGCTAAGCATCTGCCTTCAGATCAGGTCATGATCCCAGGGTCCTGGGATCGAGCCCCGCACTGGGCTCCCTGCTCCGCGGGAAGCCTGCTTCTTCCTCTCCTACTCCCCCTGCTTGTGTTCCCTCTCTCGCTGTGTCTCTCTCTGTCAAATAAATAAAATCTTAAAAAAAAAAAAAAGAAAGAAAGAAATACTAAAAGGGATCCTCTATGCCAAGAGAGAGCCCAAAAGTAACACTGGACCAGAAAGAAAAAGATCTACAGAAACAGGGACTATACAGGTAATACAACGGTACTAAACTCATCTCTCTCAATAGTTACTCGGAATCTAAATGGGCTAAATGCTCCAATCAAAAGACACAGGGTAGGGGCGCCTGGGGGGCTCAGATGGTTAAGCGTCTGGCTTCGGCTCAGGTCATGATCCCAGGGTCCTGGGATCGAGCCCCGCATCGGGCTCCTGGCTCAGCGGGGAGCCTGCTTCTCCCCCTCTCCCTCTGCCTCTCTCCCTGCTCATGCTCTCTCTCGCTCTCTCTCTCTCTCCCTGTATCTCTGTGTCTCAAATGAATAAATAAAATCTTCAAAAAAAAAGTCATCATTTAAAAAAAAAAAAAAGACACAGGGTATCCGACTGCATAAAAAAGCAAGACCCATCCATATGCTATCTACAAGAGACTCATTGTAGAACTAAAGACACCTCCAGATCGAAAGTGAGGGGGTAGAGATCCATTGATCACGCGAATGGACCTCAAAAGAAAGCTGGGGTAGCAATCCTCCTATCAGACAAATTAGATTTTAAACCAAAGACTGTATTAGGGGATGAAGAAGGATGCTATATCATACTTCAAGGGCCTACCCAACGAGAAGATCTAACAATTATAAATATATATGCTCCTAACTTGAGCAGCCAATTACATAAACCAATTAAGAACCAAATGAAGGAAACACGACGAGAATCATACAATAACTGTAGGGGACTTCAACACCCCACTCCCAGCAATGCACAGATCATCTAAGCAGATGATCAACAAGGAAACAAGGGCTCTGAATGACACACTGGACCAGATGGACTTCACAGGTACATCACAGCATGCCATCCTAAAGCAACAGAATACACATTCTTCTACAGGGCACATGGAACATTCTCCAGAAGAGATCCCATACCGGGGCACAAATCAGGTCTCAACCGATACCAAAAGATTGGGATTATTCCCTGCCTCTTTTCAGACCACTATGCTTTGAAACAGGAACTCAGTCACAACAGGAAATAGGGAAGGAACTCAAACACTCGGAGGCTAAAGAGCATCCTACGAAAGAATGAATGCATCAACCAGGAAATCAAAGAAGAATTAAAGATTTCATGGAAATGAATGAAACTGAAAACACAGCCGTTCAAAACCTTTGGGATCCAGCAAAGGCGGTCCTAAGAGGAAAGTACATAGCAATACAAGCTTTCCTCAAAAAATCAGAAAGTCTCCAATACACAAGCTAACCTTACGCCCAAAGGAGCCGGAGAATGAACAGCAACTAAAGCCGAAACCAAGCAGGAGAAGAGAAATTATAGAGATTAGAGCAGAAAACAATGAAATAGAAACCAGAAGAACAGTAGAACAATCAATGAAACCAGGAGCCGGTTCTTTGAAATTATTAATAAGCTTGATGAACCTCAAGCCACACTTATCCAAAAGAAAGGGGAAAGGACCCAAAATAATAATGTCATGAATGAAAGAGGAGAGATCACAACCAACACCAAAGAAACACAAACCATCTTAAGAACACACACAGCAACTATAGGACAACAAATGAGGTCATCTGAAAGAAATGGATGCGTTCCTGGAAACTTGTAAGCCACCAAAACTGAATCAGGAAGAAATACAAAACCTGAACAGACCCATAACCAGCAAGGAAACTGAAGCAGTGATCAAAAAATCTACCAACACACAAGAGTCCAGGGCCACATGGCTTCCCAGGGGCATTCCACCAAACATTCAAAGAAAAACTAATACCTATTCTTCTGAGGCTGTTTCAAAAAACAGAAATGGAAGGAAAACTTCCAAACTTGTTCTCTAAGGCCAGCATGACCTTGATCCCAAAAACAGACAAAGACCCCATGGATGCAAAAATTCTCAGCACAATACTAGCGCATAGGATCCAACAGCACATTAAAAGGAGTATTCACCGTGACGAAGTGGGATTTATTCCTGGGCTCTAAGGGTGGTTCCACATTCGCAAATCAAATCAATGTGATACTTCACATTAATAAAAGAAAGGTCAAGATCCGTATGATCCTCTCAACGGATGCAGAAAAAGCACCGGACAAAATGCAGCATCCTTTCTTGATTAAAACTCTCCACAGTATAGGGGTAGAGGGGATATACCTCAATAACATAAAACCCATCTATGAAAAGCCCACAGCGAATATCATTCTCAATGGGGAAACACGGGGACCTTTTCCTCTAAGGTCAGGAACATGACAGGGAGGCCCACTCTCACCGCAGTTCTTCAACTAGAGAAGTCCTAGCCTCAGCAATCAGAAAACAACAAAAAAGAAATCAAAGGCATCCGACTGAGCAAAGAAGTCAAACTCTCACTCTTTGCAGATGACATGATACTTTATGTGGAAAACCCAAAACACCACCCCAAAATTGCTAGAACTCATACAAGAATTCAGCAGGATATAAAATCAATGCACAGAAATGAGTTGCATTTCCATACACTAACAATGAGACAGAAGAACGAGAAATGAAGGAATCGATCCCATTTACAAATGCACTGAAACCCATAAGATACCTAAGAATAAACCTAACCAAAGACGTAAAGGATCTGTACTCCAAAAACTACACAACACTTAGCAAAGAAATTGAGGAAGACACAAAGAAATGAAACAACGTTCCATGCTCATGGATTGGAAAAACACTGTTAAAATGTCTACACAGAGTAATCGAACCATTCGATGAGATCCCCATCAAAATACCATCAACTTTTTTCACAGACTGTAACAAATCATCCTAAAATGTGTATGGAACCAGAGAAGACCCCGAATGGCCAGAGGAATGTTGATAACGAAAACCAAAGCTAGTGGCATCACAATGCCAGACTTCAAGCTAGAGTACAAAGCTGTAATCATCAAGACAGTATGGTTCTGGCACAAAAACAGACACATGGATCAACGGAACAGAAGACAGAACCCAGAAATGGACCCTCAACTCTATGGTCAACTAATCTTCGACAAAGCAGGAAAGAATATCCAGTGGAAAAAGGACAGTCTCTTCAATAAATGGTACTGGGAAAACTGGACAGCCACATGTAGAAGAATAAAACGGGACCATTTTTTGGCACCATACACAAAGATAAACTCAAGATGGATGGAAGACCTTACTGTGAGACAGGAATCCATCAAAATCCTAGAGGAGAACACAGGCAGGAAGTTCTTCGACCTCAACCGCAGCGACTACTTGCTACATACATCTACAAAGGCGAGGGAGCAAAAGCAAAAATGAACTATTGCAACTTCATCAAGAGAAAAAGCTTCTGCACAGCAAAGGAAAAGGTCCGCAAAACTAAAAGGCAACCTACGGAATGGGAGAAGATATTTGCAAATGTCTTATCAGATGAATGGATAAAGAAGATGTGGTATATATATATATGTGTGTGTGTGTATGTGTGTGTATATATATACACATATATATATGTGTGTATATATATACACACATACACACAATGGACTATTACCCAGCCAACAGACAAGATGAATACTTACCATTTACATGCACACGGATGGAACTGGAGGGTATTATGCTGAGCGAAATAAGTCAATCCGAGAAAGTCAAATATCAAATGGTTTCACTCATATGTGCAATATAAGAAACAGGGCAGAGGACTGTAGGGGAAGGGAAGGAAAACAGAATGGGAAGTCATCAGCGATGGAGAAAAACCGTAAGAGACTCTTAACTCTAGCAAACAAACGGGAGGGTTGCTGGAGGGGTGGTGGGTGGGGGGATGGAGTAATTCGGTGATGGGCACTAAGGAGGGCATGTGATGTGATGAGCACTGGGTGTTATATGAAACTGACAAACTACTGAACACGACATCTGAATCTAATGATGTACTGTAAGTTGGCTAATTGAATTTACATTAAAAAAAGTAATAAATAAACCAAATGGAGTTGGTCTTCTGTTACACCCTGAAATGTCCTAAGTGGTATTCTGAGCGCATCAGTTCATTTCCATTTGCTTGATGAGTAAGCTGAAAGGGGTAGGGGGTGTGGGGGGGAGGGGAGGGGGTGTGTGTGTGGGGGGGTGTGCACGCTCGTGTGTGTGTGTGTATGTGTATGTGATGTCACCCAGCTGGGTTCTGAGCTCCCAGAAGCAGACAGATAATATATCTTCTCTTCATATCCACTGACAAGGCTTACCGCTGCCTGGACTACAGTAGGTGCTAATCCTGTACAAACACGCCCCCCGCCATCTCCCACGTCCATATTCCCACATCCACAGACACCCATAAGGAAGCACATACCTACTGCTGCTCAAGGCAGCAGCTCAACACAGAAACACACCAAGTACTCACTAAGACACACAACTTGCTACAGCCCAGACTGTCAAGGAAAACTGACCCACAGAGTTTTACAAGGCTGAACAGGCTGCGTTGTCTAAAACAGTGCTTTTCAAACAGTGGATTGTGACCCATCCGTGTCATAAAATCAGTGTAATAGTTTGCAAATCCCCGTCTTAGAAAATGCAGTCAGCTAGAGTAAACTAGAAAAAATCAGTATGCGTTACATACTGTACGAGTTAAAGACTGTTTCTGTGAAGTTGTTGAAGTGTGTGTTTGGGGTATAAGTGCCATGAAAAATCTGTTCTCTACACAAACAAAAAAAATAGACCCTTAAACACCGAGAGCAAACTGATGGTTGCCAGACGGAAAGGGGGGGGGCGAAATTGGTCAAAGAAATTCAGAGTTACAAGCTTCCACTTATATAAATAACTCACAAAGATGAAAAGTACAACATCCGGAATATAGTCCAATAATATTGTCATAACAACTGTACCGTGACAGATGGTGACTATACTTAATCGTGGTGAGTGCTGAGTAATGAGCAAACTTGTCGAATCACGATGCTGCACACCTGAAACTGACATAACATTGTACAGATCAACGATACTTCCATAATGAAAAGAGAAAAAACTGTGTTCTCACTGTGGGTGGTTGGATGAGCACTGTCCTCACAGCCTTCATCTGGTGCCATCCAGTGGTAAAAGCCCTATCTGCAGTCGAGAAAGAACCACAGACCCGGGAGAAGAGTCCGCAAACATGGATGTCTGGTTGGAAGGGGCCTTCCAAATGACCTGGTCGACCCTGACATGCAGGGCAAGCACCCTTCAACAACACCGAGCTACTGCCTGAGCACGCCCCACCATGGAGGCACTCGCTCCCCCGCTGAGCAGCTCTACCTGCTGAAAAGCTGACCAAGCCGCCTTCCTCTAGGAGCTCCTCCCTGTCCTTCCTACTGCCCTCTCCTGGATGACAAGGAGCAGCTTCTGTGCTCGCCCTCAGTTTAACACTCTTGATCCAGTCAAGCAATACTTGTTGAGTGTCTGCTAAGTGCCAGGCACTGGGGATACAGTGGGGAACCCGGGAAGACACAGCGACAGAGACACAGAGAAGTCAGAGCTTATGCCAGATGAAGGACAACAGCATGGGGGCAGGAAGCGCCTCGGAATGTTCCAGTAGCAGAAGGTATACAGGGAGGTTGAAGAACAGCAGAGAAACAGGTGAAAGCTCAGAGATTTCTGGGCTGTATGTGTTTTCATTTCTCTCTGTTTTATAATTTTTCTAAACTAACCATAGGCCATATTTCATTCTAAGACACCATCAATTGTAAGACTGAAAAAAGAAAAAAGAAACACTGCCAGTTAGTCCATGTCTTTCTTATTGCTTACAATTCTCATTTCATGTTTATGAAAAAGCCCTTTTAGACTTTTGGGACAGAACAAAAGGGAAAGGATGAGTGACATGAGTTGGTCAAGTCTTCCCTTTCAGGAGATCTGTGAGTTGCCACACAACACTGACCTTCGAGCCGCCAAGGGCACTGGCGAGGCTGAGTTTCTGAAGAGATCGCCATCACCGGCTCTGAGATTGCTTTCCAAGCTCCCGACCCTCCAGGTGTAGGCTGTGTTCCTCTGTCTTTCTTGATCTCGTCAGAAGGTCTCAACGGATGGTTCTGGAATAGCAATCGGGATTTGCGCTCCTTCTTCAAATGGCCCTTAAATGGTACGTGGACCGAAGCAGCCAGGGGCTGCAGGTGCAGCGGTCCAGCCACGCCACGAGGAAGACCGAGCACGTCCACGTGCACAGATAATGACAACTCCAACATGGTGCACAGTGACTGCAGGACACATCAAGAGTGAATCTGGGCGCCTGGGTGGCGCAGTCTGTTGGGCAACCGAGTCCTGGCTGAGGCTCAGGTTGTGATCTCAGAGTCTTGACATGGAGCCCCACGTCTGGCTCCGCACTGGGCGTGCAGCCTGCTTGGGATCTTTCTCTCTCCCCTCCCCTCCCCTCCCTACCACCGTTCACATGTGTTCTCGCTCTCAAAAAGTTAAACAAATAAATAGATAAAATAAAACCCAAAGAATGAAAGATCTCTTTATTTATTTTTTCTTTATTGTGCTATGCTGGTCACCATACAGTACATCGGTTAGTTTTTCATGTAGTTGTTCCATGATTCATTGTTTGCGTATAACACCCAGGGCTCCATGCAATACGTGCCCTCCTTAATACCCATCACCGGGCTAACGCATCGCCCCACATCCCTCCCCTCTAACACCCTCTGTTTGCTTCTCAGAGTCCATAGTCTCTCATGGTTAGTCTCCCCCTCCGATCTCGCCCCCTTCATTTTTCCCTTCCTTCTCCTAAAGTCGTCCACGCAATTCCTTATGTTCCACAAGTAAGTAAAACCATATGATAAGTGACTTTCTCTGCTTGACTTAAGATGTCATATTTAGGGGCGCCTGGGTGGCTTAGTCGTTAAGTGTCTGCCTTCGACTCAGGTCATGATCCCAGGGTCCTGGGATCGAGGCCCGCGTCGGGCTCCCCGCTCAGCGGGAAGCCTGCTTCTCCCTCTCCCACTCCCCCTGCTTGTGTTCCCGCTCTCACTGTCTCTGTCAAAATAAAGAAATAAAATCTTTAAAGAAGGAAAAAAAAGATCCCATATTTAGAAAGACCTTTTCTCAGGGTTTATTCAATCCAGTGTTCCCTGCAATTTTCACTTCTTTTTAGTACCCAGGTCTGACGTGCTACCTAATATTTTCTTCTAACACACCCTGTAATAAATACCTATTAAAATGTAAAACTTCTATCTGGGTGCCACCTCAAGTCATCTCCCATTCCTCCCGTGGGAAACACTGATCTGCTGCAGCCACCAGTTCATTCAAGAAGCACTGACTGACTTGGCCCCTTCGGCAGGAGCGTCCCCTGCAACGGTGGGAACTTGCTAGGAAAGGTGTGACATGCCCTCCACCGGAGGGAATGGGAAGGGGCCCTCCCCGCTCTTCCAGCCAGTGAGGGTCCAGGCTGGGGCTGCTTCATTTCACTTCTCATCAACACTCATGAGTGCTGGCTACAATGCCAGGCATTATTCCACACGCTGGACAAACAGGAACACGTACAGCCCTCAGAAGCACCCTCTGTGGAAGGCACCGCTTACAGACAGAGGTCGAGGTTGTTTCCTCAAGCTGTGCAACCTCGGAGGAAACTTAATTCCATTGCTTTGCAAACCTACTTACCCACTTGGACTTCCATCCCTCCCCCAACACTTCAGTTGCTGATATGGTGTCGGTGTGTATGTGTGTCTGCTTCTGTAGGGATACACAGTGCATGTAGATAGATAGATAGATAGATAGATAGATAGATAGATAGATAGATAGATAGATATGCGGTGCCCTGTATGTACATATATATGTACCTACAATGTATATATCTGCAATTGCAAGACTCAATCCAATACTCTCAGCATCGGTTTTCAAGTTGGGAATTTTAACTGCATGCTGCATACGGGCCTTGAAGATATGCTCTACCTCTCATTTTTAATTTTATTGTTGTTCTTTTACGTCCTTTAGTCTCAGTTTTGGGTTCCTATTTCCTGTTGCGTTTATTCTTGCTTATAAATGGAAGGCAGGAAGCAAAGTCTTACGCGCAACAGACTTTGTACCTACACAGACTTTGAGTTTGTTTCCCTTCTTGTGAGCGCTGTTGCTTTCCTCAGCAGATCCGCAAGGCCTTAAGTGTTTAATCACCTAAGAAAAACAAAACAAAAACAAAAGACAAAAAAACACGAAAAACAGGAGTGCCTAGGCGGCTCAGGCGTTTAAGTGTCTGACGCTTGATTCGGCTCAGGTCATGACCTCAGGTTCCTGAGATCGAACCCCGTGTTCAGGCTCCACGCTCAGTGCAGATTCTGCTTGTCCCTCTCCCCCTGCCCCCCTCCACTCTGTCTCGCTCTCTCAAATAAATAAATAAATAAATAAATAAATAAATAAATAAATAAATAAATAAAATCTTAAAACAAAAAAACAAAAAACAACACTGGGCCTCAATTGACTAAGACTCACAGGCTATCATTTCCTCCCAAAGGAAGCTACTGCTATTGCTTTCTGGCTTCATCGAATTGCCAGTTACTTCACAAGGATCAATAGGATCTAAAATCTACTGTCTCTACTGCAAGGAGTCCCTGAACACTGGGCAAGACATGAACGGAAAAGGAACCAACATTGACCAGAGGGTGAATAAGGAGGAGAAGCCAATCAGAAATTTCCCACGGTACAATGTCTCATATCTGACTTAAACAAAAAAGAAAAAAGAAAAAAACAGTTAATAAAGAATACACTAATAAGATACCATGGATCTGAATAATGCTAAAGTACTTTTGGAAAAAATAAAACATTTAAGAACACGTATTCTGAATATTTTCTCCCAGTCTGTCTTGCCTCTTCGTTCTCTTAGTGTATCTATTTTTCCTTTCTAATTAGAACTTTTTGTGTTCTGCATACAAAACATTTGTCTACCTCAAGGTTGTCAAGACATTTTCCCATGTTTTCATACAAAAGTTTTACGGTTCTAGCTTTTTCCTTTTTTAAGATTTATTTATTTGAGAGAGAGCGCGCCCAGGGGGGAGCAGGAGAGGGAAAGAATCTCAAGCTGACTCCTCGCTTAGCGTGGAGCCTGACACAGGGTTCACACGGAGCTCAATCTCATGACCCCGAGATCATGACCTCAGCCAAAATCAAGAGTCGGAC
>NW_026992168.1:0-20028 GCF_029215605.1 Mirounga angustirostris | reverse complement strand
AAGCAAGTGGATGGTGGTAAGGCCAAGATGCTGAATATAGACCTAATTTTTAATGAGCCAGGATCGATGTCCTTTAAAGGTCTCCAGAGTATCTATGAATTCCTTGTACTAGTTCCATTGCTTTCTTATTCTTCCATTAAAACCTGTTTTTCCTCAAGCACTGACAATAAAATACAGACAAAGCTAGTTCTTATTAAATTATCTTCTGTTTTCATTAAATTGCTGGCATCATAAGTTTGTCTTCTAATATTTTATATCATAAATGTATAATACTTAAGCTATATTATGGGTTAATATGCTCCTGTGAGCTGGCCTGAAGACTGTCTTACCATGTGTGGCATATATTTATATGGGGAACATCTTTCCTAAATTCCAAGGAATCGGCTAGAAAACTAAGAGCTTGAGCCATAGGAAATTGTCATTTTTGTAGATCAAAAATGATTACGTAGCAGGAATTTTATCTGATTCAACTTTGTAAGTTTTCAAATGCAACCATGATACAAACTGAATGTTGCCACAATCACTCATTGTTCACTAATTATGGTGGGCTATGAATTAATGGTTTAGGATGACAAAGTCCAGGGAGTCCAGGGAGTCCAGGGAGTGATTAAGACATTAGTCTTAATTGAACTTTTGCTAAACTTTGCATATAAGGACCACTTGTTCACTCTACCAAGACACCTGACAGTGGCACTTCTAGCTTGCCTGCCCATGGTGGCTAGTGTTCACCTTTGTTCTATGCCATGCCCAGGAGCTCACGTTCCACCCTTTCTAATGGTCTTGGTTATGACCTAGCCCTGTTGTTCTGGGAACCTACTTTCAGATTGGGTCAAAAGACATCAGACACTTGGGGAAAAAAACTAAGATCACTGTCTCTGGGTCTGAATAAATGTTTCCCTTCATCCAACACCCCACACCCATATTATTATTATATAATCACTAATTTTCAAAAAATATAAGTGACATCAAAGAGTAACTCTGGAAAAATTACTGCCCCCACTGTGTTATAATAAAGAAGAGACTAATGCTGTGCTTTATAGGTTGGTTCATATTCTGTACCCATAACTGATATAAAATTCTTTTTCAAACAATGCTATAAAAATGAAGGGCAAAAAAATCAATAAATAACCACCAGAAACCATTCATTCATTCATTCATCCCCAAATTCCCTAAAATAAATGGTATTCTTAGTAATAAGCTTAATCTTGTTATACATAATGAATGGGTCCCTTCTAAAATATTCCTCTGTTTACATTTCCTGAACCTAGCATGATATTTTACATGGAGTGGACATTCAATAAGTTCTTGAGGCAGAAAGGAAGGAGCAAAGGAAAGATAGTAGGAAAGAAGGGGGGAAATCTTCCTTGCATTTGCTTATGTAATGAAGATAACTAGACATGCAATATTTTTTATGAAGAAAAACAAGATGTAAAATGGGAAATAAAATATTATGTTAAGGGGCCCCATGAATTTGAAATAAGGACTGGGAATTTGGACTCTTGAGGGGTTTTTTACTCTTTTTGGTTCTTAACCTGTGTTCTCTCCCGTTCTTTGTTCCTTATCCAGAAATGATAAATGTGCATATTTCACTTGATGACGTTCATATCTGGAATCTGATCATGGATCATTTGAAACGCAGGAACTTACCTCATTCTTTTTTTTTTTAAGATTTATTTTTTTGAAAGAGAAAGAGAGAGAGAATGAGCAGGGGTGGGGGCAGAGGGAGAGGGAGAGCGAGAATCCCAAGACTCCACGCTGAGGGGAGCCTAACAAGGAGCTCAATCCCAGAACCCCGAGATCATGACCTGAGCTGAAACCAAGAGTTGGCCACTCAACTGACTAAGCCACCCAGGTGCCCCTGCATTCTTTAATATAGTGATGTTTGGGGGCGCCTGGGTAGATCAATTGGTTGTGTCTGACTCTTGGCTTCAGCTCAGGTCATGATCTCATGGGTCATGGAATGGAGCCCCGCATTGGGCTCCAGGCTCAGCGGGGAGTCCGCTTGTCCCTCTCCCTCTGCTCCTCCTCCCACTCATAGTCTCTCTCAAATAAATAAATCTTAAAAAAATGATAGACTGATGTTTGTATTGGTTAGTCCTTGTGGAAAACATGGAAGGTGAAACTACACCAAAAAAAAAAAAAACCCCCCCCCCACACACACACAAAAAAACCAACACAAAAGTCACTTTCATTTACATTTCTTCTATGAAACAAATCCAGATATCACCATCCCACCTAATTCTTTAAGTGACTTGTTTTTCAGATGCTTCTGTTTTTCCAGTTTCATCACAGTTTTGGTTAAGGACTTGGAGAGTGGAATGACAGCTATATTTCCACTTGCTTTACACCATTTTATTTCCAGTACATATCACCTCACAGTGTGCTCCCTTGTGACACATTATGGGATCAGTAAATTAAAAATGAAAGGTGTGGTTGATGACTGACTGCTCTCTAATTACCCAGAGTGTTTGTCAAAGGCAGTAGGCAGAAGGCATAAACCCCATTTTGCTGTTATATTGACTGTCAAGTTTATAGCTCATTTCTGCTAGCATAGAAAACTTCCCCAATAAGGGAATCAATCCCCTCAGCATCAGGATAAACAGACAGTGAAGAAAATGATCTAGTGATCAAGCTGGTTCATCCCATGCTTTCAAAATAAGAAGCCTATCTGGGATGAGTGTTTCTCAACCTGTTGTCACCCCATTATTGAGACTTTTTAAACATCTTTTCCTAATAGCTCATCCACAAAATGTTAATACCATAGGTATACTTTTTATCTGTGTATGGACAGTGGTCCTTTGGAGGAGTATAAGCCATTGTAACATCTTAACTTTTTTTCTCCCCACTAAGAACAATTTCCATCATCTTGAGAATGCATGTCTTGGATTATGCTTGCTAGTACACACTGAATTCTGATGATGTTTCACCATTCTGTATGCAAAGCTACCCTATTCTGGAGTATTCAACTCAAGAAAATGTAAGATAGAAAATGGTTCTTTAGCAAATCATTATTATCAACTGAGAGAACAAATCTCCTTCCTCTCCTAAAAAGGAGGAAGCCCTAATAATATTAAAGAGCAATATGATTCCCAAGTCAAAATGGTGTCCAAATCAAAAATCTCACACCCACAATTTCAAACTCCTCCACCTACAGGGAGAGGGGCTGGCTTTGCTCTCAGAAAGGATAAGACTATGAGCTTGCAACAGTTACCATCTCATTTACTTGTTTATCAGCACACATTTATTGAGCTCTGTAGACTTTCAACTCTGTGAGGGCGGGGATCGTGTTTGATTTTTGCTCACCACTGTAGAACAAAGGACAGAAAGAAGGAAGGGAGAAAGGAAGGAAAGAGAAAGACAGGGTACTATGCTAAGTGATTTGAACACCGCCTCCAAGAATATTATATGTAGTGTGAAGATACAGATATGTAAAAACAAAGTAAAATATTATAATAATTTTCATTAAAAAGATACATAGCTATGGTGAGGTTACAAATTAGTGGTTAATTCTATCTAGTTAGAGGTGGGGGGAAGTGAAATAGGTTACGAGAATGTTCAAGGAGACAGTGTATACAGATTTTTGTAGGCCCTTGGGGTACTCTTGGCTGTATAGTCTCCTTCCTCCATAAAAACACATTTAAATATAACATAACTGTGGTACAGCAAGATGAGTATAATTATCAGGGCAGTCTAGGAACACATAACTGGGAGGTCCAGCAAAGACCTCCAGGAGGGGCAAGATGTTTAAGTGAAAGAAAGGCTAAGGACAAGCTGAAAGAGTGGCCGAGAGACAGGGAACCGTGTAGAGAGAACAGCTTGTTCAAAGGCCTGGAAGTGAGAGATCTGTTATGACTAGATGAAAGAGAGAGAGAGATAAAGAGGAGCAGGGTGCGAGATTAGAGAGGAAGGTGGAGGTAAGACTGCAGCAGGTCCTGCCTATGTTTTAAAAGTCTGGCTTTATCCTAAAGATAATAAAAAGCCATTTAAAAGCATCTATGTTATGGGTGCCTGGGTGGCTCAGTTGGTTAAGCGACTGCCTTTGGCTCAGGTCAGGATCCTGGGGTCCTGGGATCGAGCCCCACATCGGGCTCCCCCTGCTCTGCGGGGAGCCTGCATCTCCCTCTGCCTGCCGCTCCCCCAGCTTGTGCTCTCTCTCTCTGTCAAATAAATAAATAAAGTCTTTTTTTTAAAAAAGCATCTATGTTAGGAACCAACAGGATCAAGTTTACATTTTGGATATTCATTCAAGCTACATTACAGCCAATGGGCTGGAGAGGGTATAGTGGATATTCTGGGGGTCCACCGGGCCCCCTCTTCAAGATCCATGTACCTATCCCCAGCTTCTGGAAACACTGGCTTTTGAAGGCTCACAGCTGATACATTCGATGGGAGTTGCCCCCAGCCACAGGGAACTACCTTTCCCAAGAGCAGACCCTCCCCCAGAGAGCACCCATGGCCATGACTGGCTAATGTGGAGATACAAAGGCCCAGGTACCTTATCTCAATCAGGGACAACCTCAGCTCCTAGGCTTCTGGAAGGATTGGCTAAAGCCTCTGTTGTAATCATGTTGCTGGTCACTTCTCCCTCTGCCTAATCCTACACTTATTAGTTTCCTATTGCAGCATAACACCTTACTGCAAACTCAGTGGCTTAAAAAAAGCACACATTTATCATCTCACAGTGTCCCTGGGTCAGGAGTCTGGGCACATCTTAACTGGGTCCTCTGCTCATGCTGCAATCAGTGTTGACCAGACGGCATTCTCATCTGGAGACAGTTTGGGGAAAAATCCACTTCCGAGCTCACTTTAGTTGTTGACAGATTTCATTTTCTTGTGGCTGAAGGACTGAGGACCTCAGCTTCTGGCTGGCTGTTGGCAGAAGCTGTCTTCAGTGCTGAGAGGCCACCAATAATTCCTAAAGTCTGCTCACAGTCTCTTTCATGTAGGCTTTCCAAACATGGCCATTTACTTAATCAAGCCAGCAAGGAGAGTCTCTAGAACAAGTCTGCTAGCAAGACAGACTCAGACATAATATAAAGTAATTGCAGGAGTAACATCTCTTCATCTTTGCTGTAGTCCATGCAGAAGCAAGTCAGAGGTCCCATCCTCACTCAAGGAGAGGGGTTACATAAAGGCATGAACATTAGGAAATAGCAGACATCTTAGAGTCTATTTGCCACACCTACCTTCCTCACTTCTTACAGGTGTATCTCCTGAGAGCACTCCCCAATAAACCTTCTGCCTGCAACTACCCATCTTGGAGTCTGTATCTGGGGAGCAACACTGGGGCAGTAAAGGGAGTTAGAAACTGTTGCTGTAACATCAACTATGGGTGATAGCAGTAGGAGACTGAGCAGCAAATTTTCTTTCTATTCATAAATGTATAATAATTTATTATTAGAGATTAGAATAGTCATGGCCTATCTGGAAATAAAATGAAGTCTACAAACTATAAGATGTCTTCAAGCAAGGATACACACAACAAAAATAATTCATTTCTAGGGTTGTAGAACAGATTACACATAACTAGTAAAAATTAGGCTTACTAATTTCCACAGTATGAAAATAAATCTCAGACCACAATCAGTCACATAATTAAAAAGAGATGATTAGCACTTTTATTAAATTCACGGAGATTGTACTTTTACAAATTGCAGAAATAGTCAACCAATAGGGCTGCCTTATTAGAGAATGATAGAGAATAAGTTAAGTATTGGTATGATAACAGGATCAAATTCCACCTTGTGTACTGACACTCCCACTTTCATCATTCATATCCCATTACAAACATTGTATTTTATTCTTCCTTAGTCATATACAGAGTGATATAAACAATATTCAAAAAGGATCCATTTTCAAAGATTTTTACACCATATTATGCATATTCTCCACTGGAAAAATATCTCTCCGTAGGTCTTCAAAGTGTGAAAAAATATATATTTCCGGAAATGTTTAATACTAATGCACTTTTAAACCAATAACTAAAGACACCGCATGACTACATTTACACATTGTGTTGTCAGAGAAATATTTTAGAATATTTTAAGTAGTCAACAGCTTACGATTCCAGTGGTCTTCATGGGTATAAATGACGGCCTTTTACTTTCATGCACATGCAAAATTTCTTAGAAAAGAAGAGTGGTGAAACAAAATAGATGATCTGCCCTTGATAATTTATAATGCTCAGCAGTTGCACAGAAACAAGTGTTGAGTTCCTAGGGGGAGCAAAACAGCAGCCCTTCAGAGAGGGGTAAGCCGCTCATCCTCTGTCATGAAGGCATCATTAATGTGCCCCCCCTTCATGTCCAGAGGATCGCAGGGGATGCCATTCTCAATTGTGATCATGTTTTCACACTTATCTTCAGTGTCATCCACTTCAGATGGTCCTTTGCTCTTCCTAAATGCACACAAAAAGAATGATTGGGGTCTAGAAGAAGAAAGCCTGGTCTTCTGTACAAACATGGAGGGCAAGAGAGGGAAGAGGAAACTTAGAATGGTGAAATAATTGATGGCATTCCATACTTCAAATAAACTACAAAGCTCATAAAGAGCTAATGAGGTGAAAAGTTGCTACAAGATAAGAAATCTACATGGATGGGGCTCATCAATGGATACCCAACCATTGAGTAAGAGATGATTTGGGAACAGAGTATTCACACAGTCTCAGTCTATCACCCCCACAAGCAATGTACTGATTATAGAGATATTTGTATTTTGTCAAGGAAGAAATCTGGTGAACATCACCAAAAATGAGACAAATTGACAAGTGCCTCCAGATATGATGCACTGAGATTTTATCTATAAAATTCTGTGTTCTGTGTTCCTACCCCGCCTCATCACCAATTTTTTTTTTTTTTTTACCTGAATCTCTCAGGAGGAAGTAATCAGACAAGTCCAAATTTTAAAATATTTTTTTTGGTGGGCAATACACCCATATAAATTTTAAAATATTTTATAAAATAGCTGATCTGGACTCAGCACAGAGTAGGCACTCAAGTGATGTGCTTAGAGTTGGATGGACAGACATGGATGGACACGGATAGTTGGCTAGCTAGTTAGACAGACGGATGCATCAATAAATGTAGATCAATGGCTGGTTGGCTGGATGATAAATTAATGGATGGATGGACTAATGCTGCAGGCAAAGTTACTTAGACAGTAGCCCAAGGTAGATCTTGAATAGGATCCACCACAGAAAGAGAAAGAAAGAAAAGAAAAGAAAAGAGAAGGGAAGGGAAGAGAAGGGAGAATATATACACACATAATATTTCTTTTTTTTTTTTTTACACACATAATATTTCTTGTATCTCTTGTATTCTTGCTTTTCCAAATGAATGGAGGAAAATATTTGTTTTCCTACCTTAGGAATAAGGAGTTAGTATAGATTTTGCCAGGCTTAGCTGATGGTTTATTAGATAATTCCAAACAGCTGAGGTTCATAAAGAAAGGTAAAGTATCATTCCAATACTGTAGATTCCACTGTCATCACTTGAAAATATTTTGCTATTAGATATGCCACTGTCAGGTGTCACAATTTATCACTACAGGCCTAATGCTACGTTAAAGTTGGGGGGTCCTAGTCCCAGAGACCTAGGAATGGATAAGCTGCTGTGTTTTTCCATCCTCAGGGTAAAGACACTGTACTGGCCATTCTAAGCTTCAGCCATCAGCAATTAGGGCAGGTTGGGGTGAGCACAAAGTTTCATGTGATGAGGAGGTCCAACAGCCAGGTGAAATCACCTACCAGAGGACCAGAATACTTTGCCCCCTCTCTTGTGGACGGGAGTATTGTTACTTTCCATGTCCTCCAAAAGGCAAAAGCAGTTGACATTCTATAACCATCAATCATCATTTCCATTCATAGTACCCAACATTCATTGAATAACTATGTTTTGAGTTACTACTATGTGTTCAAACAGACAGTCCTTGTCTTAAAATGAAAAGAAAGGACTTAATAAAAGGGGAAAACTCCAAATTTCACTCATCCTCCCTCCCCATTTTTATGGATTATAAAAAAGAGCAGTGATGTTTCAGTAGGGATGAAGCCCCAGTAGTAACAAATGGATATTTATAAATTATCATCAAAAAATGTCTAGTTTGTGCAATTTCCCCCACACTCACTCCTCACTGGTCTTGGAGTGAATAAGAATTCTCCACAACAATAAACAGATTTTAAACAGTCAAATCTTACTCTAAAATATATATATTGTGTATATAAGTATGAAACTCATATTACAAAAATCTTAGTGGAGGGAGTATTCTAAAGCAGGTGGTAATGCAATGGGAGTCTTAGAAATAGACACCAGCTCCTTCAGTTAAAAAAGTGTTTTTACCAGGGCACCTGGGTGGCTCAGTCATTAAGCGTCTGCCTTCGGCTCAGGTCATGATCCCAGGGTCCTGGGATCAAGCCCCACATCGGGCTCCCTGCCCTGCGGGAAGCCTGCTTCTCCCTCTCCCGGTCCCCCTGCTTGTGTTCCTGCTCTCGCTATCTCTCTCTGTCAAATAAATAAATAAAATCTTTTAAAAAAAAAGTGTTTTTACCAAGTTAGATGAAAAATCACAGGGAGCTGGACACATGCAGATCACTGCAAGGAATCTCACTTTCCCCTCCCAACCATAAAGGAGAACTAATCCATTAGGTCTCACAAAGGAATGGGGAAGAACTAAAAAGAAAGATGCAAACAGACGGGGACAAGTTTGTCTTCTTTAGAAGAAGGATTTCTCAACCAAAAAGATTCTGAGCAAAATGGCTGTGGAAATGCATCTAATGGAGCTGTGCCAGTGCTTTTGTGACCTTAGATCCAGTTGTTCAGAGTCTTGGCATTACAAACTGCAGTGTCAGTAACGTGCTGGCTGGACACAATAAGCGGCTCGAAGGTTATCTAACAGTAATACGGCACTTGGTCACATTTCATAGTGTGCACTGTAATAAACTGATTCACTACCTCTGCACTGCTCTTACTAACAATAATAAAACTTAACTATCTTTCTGGATCATTCTGATTTGATGTTCTGCTTAAAACATGAATTCTTTTTCCTGAAAAATAAAATTGAGTGTTAATGACTTCCTCTGTTCTTGCAATGTCCGGTGGTTTAGGAAGAAGATTTTTTTAAAAAAGTAACTAAAATACCTGAAACTAGTTCTTAAAAACCTTGAGAGTACATACTTCTCATAAGTCCAGAGAGAAGAGCGGCAAAAGAGGGGACCAAAAAAAAAGATCAGGTTACCCTCAGAGCTAAGGGGTGTTGAGGAGCAGGGTTTGCTCAAGATAAAGTAGTGGTGGGGCGCCTGGGTGGTTCAGGTGGTTAGGCGTCTGCCTTCTGCTCAGGTTGTGGTCCCAGGGTTCCTGGGATTGAGCCCCGAGTCGGGCTCCCTGCTCAGGGAGCCTGCTTCTCCCTCTCTCTCTGCTGCTCCCCCTGCTCATGCTCTCACTCACTCAAATAAATAAATAAATAAATAAATAAATAAATAAATAAATAAATAAATAAATAAATAAAATCTTTTTAAAAGAAAGATAAGAGGCACCTGGGTGGCTCAGTCATTAAGCATCTGCCTTCAGCTCAGGTCATGATCCCAGGGTCCTGGGATCGAGCCCCCATTAGGCTCCCTGCTCAGAGGGAAGCCTGCTTCCCCCCTCCCACTCCCTCTGCTTGTGTTCCCTTTCTCGCTGTGTCTCTGTCAAATAAATAAATAAAATCTTTCAAAAAAAAAAAAGATAAAGTAGTGGTGGCTGAAAGCACAAAGAATATTTCTGTCTCCCTTCAAACTAGATAGGGCTGAAGAGCCAAGGCCCAAGAATAGCCAGAAAAACAACAAAGGATAGACAAATATGATTTTGAAACAGAACAGAATTAATTATTGGCAAATGAGAACTATCCTCATAATCAGTATGGATGATTCCTGGGGAAAATGTCAGTGTTACTGGAATGATTTCAGTGGGCATTGCAGTCCAGTCAGATTGATGGGCTTTAGGATCCAGCCTATCTGGTTTTAAATACAGTTACTACTAACTTTCTGACCATGTGACTATAGGCAGGTTGCTTTATGTCTGCTGTGTGGTAGTGATAATAATAGTAATTAGTGGGGCGCCTGGGTGGCTCAGTCATTAGGCGTCTGCCTTTGGCTCAGGTCATGATCTCAGGGTCCTGGGTTCGAGCCCCGCATCAGGCTCCCTGCTCCGCGGGAAGCCTGCTTCTCCCTCTCCCACTCCCACTCCCCCTGCTTGTGTTCCCTCTCTAGCTGTGTCTCTCTCTGTCAAATAAATAAATAAAATCTTTAAAAATAATAATAATGATGATGATAATTAGTAACTACTACATGACAGAAACCAGACTAAGTGCTTTTTTTCTCATTTAGTTCCTATTTATCTCATTTAATCATCTCATTTAATTCCTATTGCAATATTATAAAGATTTTATTATTATCCCTGCTTTTCTTTCTTTTTTTTTAAAGACTTTATTTATTTGAGAGAGAGAGCACAGAGGGAGAGTGAGAGGGAGAAGCAGACTCCCGACTGAGCAGAGAGTCCGGGAGGCTTGATCCCAAGACCCTGAGATCATGACCTAAGCCGAAGGCAGACGCTTAAGCAACTGAGCCCCTTATTATCCCTGTTTTTCAAATGAAGGAGCTAAGACTCAACTATGTAGAGCAGCTTATCTTTGAGAATGGAACAAGATTGGTGAAACCAGTGGACCTAGAACTCTACTTAATCTCCCCAGGCTTCACTCAAAACACATATTTGATTCCTATTGAGTATGTACATTTAAGAACAGCAAAGGAAAACAATTAGCTCTAACATTTCTGATTTTATTTACACATCTATTTTTGAGACTTAACTAAAACTTTGTAAGAATGTGAAATTTCAGTATATGAAAATGTTGGCTGAGCCCCATCCCCTTGTTTGAAAAGCAGTATTTGTAGAAATCTAAATGTATTTCTGCTTACTACTGACCTTATGGGAATAGAATTATAACCAGAAATAAACCAAGTGAATTTACTAATGACTCTGCTCAACTGTGAGCATTAGCTAGGATTCTATGTCCTGAGTCCTTAACCTGGCTTTGTTACCAAGTGCAAGACTATAATCTCCTTGTAGGCAGGGACCATCCACGTTATCTGTGTATGTATCTTCCCTGATAAATACTAGAGCTCCCATCACAGAATGGATGGTCAATAAAGGAATAAGGTATTTTTTACCTCTTTGGGCCTTGGCTTCTGGAGAGCTTAATTTAGAGCACTTTCCAGTGTATAAAGCACTTGTGTGTATTCTCTAACTTTGTCTTCTCATCATCATAACTATTTTTTTTTAAGATTTTATTTATTTATTTGACAGAGAGAGACACAGCGAGAGAGGGAACACAAGCAGGGGAAGTGGGAGAGGGAGAAGCAGGCTCCCCGCGGAGCAGGGAGCCCGATGCAGGGCTCGATCCCAGGACCCTGGGATCATGACCTGAGCGGAAGGCAGACGCTTAACGACTGAGCCACCCAGGCGCCCCCATCATCATAATTATTTAAGAAAATATTATCCTCATTTTCCATATGTGACCGGCTCAAGATCACCCAGATAATAAGCACCAGAGCCTGAGACTGGAACCCAAAACCAAGAGTATCAACCCAGTGCTTTTTCTACTAAAACACACATCACACCAACTGCATCACCGTTGTCATTGTCACATCACCATGGCCATCACAACCATTGCTATCGTCATCATTATCATCATCATAAAGCTGAACAGAGAACTAAAACATCTACTTGTGGGCCAGCACTAGACACAGATCTAGTACGGACATCATTGTGGAGTACATGCATTTCATCTTGGGTACCTGCCCACCTACCCAGCTGCCTAATTGTTTCCCAAAAGTAAAAAAAAAAAATCATTTTGAAGCTTTTTTTCCTTCAACAAGTCTCTCATTTCCACAAACTGCTATTCTCAACTAGATGGTAATAGCAAAGCAACTTCCTCAAATTATTTCACAAGGAGGTGGCATTTGTAATGGTGTGCTGAAGCTGGCTGGTATAGGATTGCGACAGGTGATTGTTAAATATTCAGAAATTTCATACCTGATAAGAAATCAACAAATGCTACAAATTGGGATTTTTTTTTTTACAAAGCTGGTTAACCAGTTCACCACTATTATAGTAAACAGTAACCCTAATAAGATCATTTGCTTTTTAACATATGTGTTTGTTAACTAATAAAATCCCAAACAATGAGCCATTGAACCGGAAAATTTTTTATAGTATCGTGACAATTTCTGGATGAAAACGAGATCTCTTTTCAGTATCTCTTAGTCACAGAAATGGGTTAAGCTGATCTTGGATAATAATACTGTTTATTTAGTGCATGCTAGGTACTTTATACACATTTATCTCATCCAATCTTCATGGAAGCCCTGTGAGATATTATCTTCTTCCTACAGATGGAGAAACAGTCCCATGGAAATTGGATGACTCGACCAAGGTCATTTGACTAAAGGGTACAGCTAGTGTTTGAGTTCACTAGCTTGGCCCCCAGTGACTGTATACTTTACAGCCAGCAGCTATGAACAATCAATGTAATGCTGTTACTGAAACAGGTAAAAGAATTGTTAAGGCTTTCCTTGAGAAATTTCCTCAACAGTAAGTTTAAATATGCATACGTCGTAGATGACAGTGGCACTCTTCTCCACAGAAGCAAAATGGTAACTGAGATGACCCTGCAGTCTCTCCTGGCCTTCTAAATGTAAGATTTTGTATAATGCAAACTATGTTTGTTAATATCTAATGTATGGATTGAATTGTTGAGCAAGTCTTTGTCTTCCTCAGGACTAAAGGCATTGGAGGCAACTCCTGCCTTTTCCATGATTAGAAAGGGCTTTCATCACCATTACCAGGGCTCTCCCCACTCCAGACTGCACCCTCTCCACACCTTCGAAGCAATACTTTGCTCAAGAGAAGCCCACCACAGATTGTATCTAACTTAAAACACAACAAATCAATTTATCTTCAGAAGGTTGTCATAACTGTCCTGACTCTATTTGCCAATTAGTGATGCTCTCCAGGTTTACGCAAGAGATTTGTCTGTCTGTTTCCCTAGTCTGAACACAAAATAAATTTGCGAAGGCAAGGTTGTGACAACAGCCTCATTTCTCCTGGGCAACAGATTATGATGCTACACACCCAATTATTATATTACTGCAGAACCTGCTCAGCAGGAAAGAGATAGCACAAGCTGGAAGACCAGCAAATGGCAGGATAATAAAATAACAGTAACAGCTAACACTTACTGAGCGCTCACCATGGGCCAGGAACCACTCTAAGCACGCCACAGCATTAACTCTTTTTATCCCACCAAGTTCATTATTTCTGGTATACCTCACTGTCACTCTAGCAAAGTTATCTCTGCACAGGCAAGAAAGAAAGATTTAACCAATTCGACACTAGCACCACAAACCATATTCTTCTGAGCTTGGGTTCCCTGACTCATTGCCTGTGCTTCCTGATATGCACATAGTTAATGGGTTACATACAAGAGCAGAATCCAGGATACAAATACTTTGAATCTAAGCAGTATGTCTCACCGTCCATCCTTCTAACTCCTACAGTATACTGTGCTAGTGAGAAAACTGGGAACCAAGGAGATGAAGTGAATTCACAGAGGTTATGATAGTTAGAAATCATAGAATCACAGAATTCTAGGATTAATACGGAACTTAAAAATATTAAACATAAGTAGTCAAATATTGCAAGGGAATCTTCCTTAATACTAAAAAAACTGAAAACAAAACAAACTGACAACTTGTACCAAGGCTCTCTGCATTGCATGTCATGCCAAGATGAAGAAAATCAAACAACTTGATTTTAATCTTTGAGTTTAAGTTGGGGACTAGACATAAATCTCATTTATTCCAGAGCATTTCACTTATCATTTGTGAAAAAAAGTTATAAAGGCCAACATTTGAAATGATTCCCTTCTGCTAGTAACTAGAGTGAGACATGTGGAAAGTAGTAAACCTCCAGAGAAACATTTAGTTGGACCCACACTTGGCCAAACTCATCCCACATGTCTGTGTGGGCATCGATCCTTTTGAAAACCAATGCATGTCCCTGTGATTCCCACTTACCAGAATTCTTCTTCCTTGGTATCAGATGAGAAGGTTTTTAGAAGAATCAAATTGTCTAGTGAAGAGTAAGGACTCTCTCCACTTCCCCTCTGGATCAGAGGTACTGATAAACAAAATTATTTTCTCCTTTCATCATGCTGAGAAATCCTATCCTCCTCTCCTCCTGTCCCACTACCTTAGTAACTTTCCCATTGGTCTGAAATTCTCCCTTGAAGAATTGCAATAATTTAGACAGCAAAGTTTGTAGGTGCCCCAGAATCCAGGTAAAGGAACTCTGGTAGTAGGAATCTCTAAGTTGGAAGCTCTCAAACTAAGTTAATTAGAATAACCTGGATATTCATTAAAATGCATCCCCATCACAGATTTTATTTAGAAAGTCTGCAGTAGGGCAAAGGAACCTACATGTTAAACAAGTGTTCTGGGTGATTCTGATGCAAGGTGTTGATTCAAAGTTCACTTTGAGGAACATGGTTCCATATAATACTATAGGCACCAGAGGGACAAGCAGTTGTTGAAAGGAGGGAAGTATAGAAGCACAAGAGTATCTGGGACAAGATGGCGGCTATAGGCACTGGGCCAAGAAAAAGCAAGCCAAGCTGAGGATGCATGGAAAAAACTGTGGAACTGCTAGCATTTGGAGGTAGAGGACTATTAAAAATTAACTCTGCCTACCCAAAAAGTCTGCTTAGCTTTGTATATCCAACTTACAAAAGCATAATACAGATATTAAAATCAATTCTTGATATGAAATATTCATATGGTGTAGAATAAGGAAAAAGATAGTAATGGAAGGAGTCATAGTTAGTAAGGGACACTGGACTCTAAAAAGTCTCTAAACACAAGAGCCTAAGTGATATTCCGATAATCACCAATATTTTCAAAGTTTCAGATTTAAGGCATTATCTTCAGCTTGGGGAAAATCCTCTCCTTATTTTTCCAAGTCATGAGGAAATAGGAAAATCCTCCCTAAATCACTCTGTATCTTACCTTCTACGTTGCCGGATTCCTGACAAAATCAAGAGCAGGACTGCCACTATGACGATGCAAAATATCACACTGAATATAATAATCCAGATGGGTACAGATGGGTCAGTTGGTGGTGCAAGAGTGGAAGGAATTTTTAAAAATTCCAGGGTCTGGTCATTCAAAAAGAAGGCATTGTTGATCCGGTTCCTATTCATTCTACAGTATGATGATTAAAAACAAACAAGAGAGAAAAAAAAATTAGAAACAGAAGGTACAGACCTATCTCTCCATGATTACAATTATCTCTAGAAACAGAGCATCCCTGTAGCAAGAGACCTCAGTTTGACTAGACAGTTTGACGGGGGCAATCATGCTTTGGTACCCTTTTCGAGGCAGTGCTGGCTGCTACTGAAAGGCTCGCCTACTGCCCTCCATAGCTGGGAATGTCCTAGAAGTAACCACAACTCCTGAGCTTCAAGCTCTGTCCACCATGTTTTATTTCCAGAAAAGTAGCATCTAGATTAAGATGACACAACTCTATTTAAGGTGGCTTACACAAATACCAACAGCCAGAAGAGGTATAAGAACATAAGAAGACAAGAAAACCGGGAATAAAAAAGAAAACATGAAGCCAGGAGCAGCTGCAAATCCAACAAATTGATTTTTTTTTCATTAATTCAACAAACCTTTGCTGAAAACTTACCAAGTACCAGATATGATGCTAAGTGCTAGAGATACGAAGTGAAATGAAACTACCACAGCGCTTATAGTCTAGTGCAGTCTGGAAGGATGGCACTTCAGTCCCTCCACAATCCCAGCACAGTGCAAGATGTTCCATGACAGAGCTTAAGTATGACCACGATGGGAGACAGGGGATGGCCAAGAACATCATAGCAAGAAGTCAGGACTGCTTTCCTGAGAAAGCAACTTTTGAACTTTTGAATTCTTGTTTAGGAATTCTTGAGACCAAAGTGTATAGTGAGCACAGGATTGGAGACAAGGGTATAGTAGATTTGTTCAGGAAACTACAAGTTTCGTACAACTAAAGTCACTGGCGTTTGAGAAGTCCAAAACTCTAGAAAAATATCCAGGTAAATGAGTTACTCTTCCCCGGGGAAAATCTGCATTTTTGGTGGTGGCAGCAATTAGGGAGGGGTTGATAGTGAAGACTTACTTGACTGAAAAGAAATTAAGTGAATTTCTAACTGGAATTTGCAAACTAGATGAGGAGATTTCTTGGGGATATTGTATGGCCTTGACTGAATTCACACTAGACAAGCTGACTTCATCTGCCTCTAGAGCAGCAATGGAAAATACATATATAATGTGAGCTTCATGTGTAACTTCAAATTCTCTAGGAGGTGCATTTTAAGAAAAAGTAAAAAGAAACAGGTGGAATTATTTTAATTTTTTTAAGTAGGCTCCACACCCAACATGGGGCTTGAACTCATGGCCCTAAGATCAAGAGTCACATGGTCTACTGACCAAGCCAGCCAGGTACCCCAAAACTATTTTAATAATTTTTTTGCCCAATATATCCAGAAAAATATAATTTCAATGTCATCAATATTGAGTTGGTTCACATTTTATTTTGTACTCAATCTTTGAAATTTGATGTGTACTTTACACTTAGGGTGTATCTAATCTTGGACTAGCTATATTTCAAGTGCTCAATAGTCACATATGGGGGCTGACTACCATCCTGGACAGTGTAGGTCTTGAACCTGACCGTAACGGCTTGAGAATCTCTGCAGATCAGCACTAGGCTATCAGGAGAGACCTCCTTTAGCAAATAAAAATCAGTGAGGCATGATTATTCACGAATGTGAAAAAGAATCCCAGCCAGATAATCTATAGCAGGGGATAATTCCAATGTAATTTTTTTGTCATAATACCCTCCAGTTCCATCCATGTCATTGCGAATGGCAAGATTTCATTCTTTTTGATGGCTGAGTAATATTCTAGTGTGTGTGTGTGTGTGTGTGTGCGCGCGCGTGCACGTGCACATGTGCGCACACATCTTCTTTATCCATGGACATCTGGGCTCTTTCCATAGTTTGGCTATTGTCAAACTATGGAAAGTTTCCTTTTTCCATAACCTATCATTGATAATCTGGGAACACAAACCTCTCTACAAAATAATGAACCCCACTACCAAGGTATAGCTCAGAGTAAAATGAGATGTTGCTCTGTATTCTCATTCTATCTACCTGGTTAGTGAATACTTTGCTGTTCTTTTGCCTCTCTGGCTGATTAGAAGTTCTAGATCAGTACAGACTAAATCTCCAACCACCACTGAAATCCCCCATAGGTGTCAACAACATGGATATCTTCCAGCCAAGATTGGCCTGATAAGGCCAGGCCCTCACAACAGAGCTAAAACAGACATCTTAGAACTGGTGGGTCATTCCCTCAAGTAACCCCATAGGTGTGGACACTCTGGGGGAGAGGAAAAAACACCACTGGATGTGATGGCAGATGCCTGGGTTCAAGTCCTCACTCTTCATTTTTCTAGTGTGGTGGCCTCAGCAAATCAATTAGTCTCCCTGAGTCTCAATTCCCTCATTTATAAACCAGGGATAATAATAATCACTCAGGGGCACCTGGGTGGCTTAGTCAGTAAAGCGTGTGCCTTCAGCTCAGGTCATGATCCCGGATTCCTGGGATTAAGCCCCACGTAGGGCTCCCTGCTCAGCAGGGAGTCTGCTTCTCCCTCTGTCCCTCACCTCTTTCTCTTTCACTCAAATAAATAAATAAAATCTTTAAAAAAATAATTACTCAAAAGTGATTGGTGCTGACATTAAATGCCACAGATGTGCAGGAACACACTTTATGAAGCAGAAAGGGTTATGCAAATATTAAGTGGAACTAGCATTATTTTGCCCAACTCCGCAGATTCTTCAGCCTTGAAATTTCCTATTACCTGTCCTCTAGATGCTGTCCCCTTGCTTTTCATGCTATCCTTCTTTCTTGGTATCGTTCCCTTTATTTTCATACAATACTGATGAGACCTATCCCTAACATAAATTCTCATTCTCTCAGCCATCCTCACCCCCTAAGTAGCTTCTGCTGCTAGGACCTTTGACAGAGACATTTTGTTGTGGACATATTCACCTATATCCTCTGCCTCTACCCCCAACACTCACTCTTCTCCCTCACATTAATGGAAGCCTGCTTTCACCGCAGTGCCTTCATTTCCTTGTAGCCCTCCCAGATCATGGGGGAGGGCTTAAATAAAATTCCTTTCCATGTGAAATACAATGTTCTTAATTCTTATTCCCTAAGTGGTGGGTCTTAACAATATTTTTTAGAGGCAAAAGCACAGGAACAATGTAGTTCAAACCTTCTTGTTAAAGCAGATTAAATCATTTCCCACTATATAGATCCTCAAGGCCTTTGCTTTGGCAAGGGAAATGGATTATTGTTCACACAAAAACCTTTGGCATTAATTATATACTCATTATCTTAAATGTTAATATTTTACAGAGAGCAAATGAGTTCTTATACTAGATATTTCTCCTTGGTAAAGAGAATAATGTGCATTTCAGTAACTTGTAAGTCTGTTGTAAGGGGAGTTACTTTGTTTCATTCTTTCTTTTTCCAGAAATAGTTTATTTTCTGAACTCATTCTTCCAATATACCTTTGCCCAACATTAATCATTTGAAGGATGGGAAGTTTACATGCATAAAGTACACACTGATTGAAGTAAAAACAAACTGCATCCTTCTTTGAAGTCAAGAATGCACTTCACTTTTGAAAGTTTGTTATGATCACAAGGAGAGGCGGAGAGGAACTTTCAGGAAAAACTGTGTAAAATTTGAAATGGGTAAAAAATATTACTGATTATCTGGTGAATACAACTTTCTGGACAATTTATACCTTCTATTTGTCTTTGAGTTATTTTTGCAGATCTGTAAGTGGTAGAAAACTGACATGATGTAAATGATTTTTGTCCAGAGAAAATCAAGTGAATTGTGTCTGGTAGAATATGATTGATCACTACCTGATGGATAGAAGGGTGCATCTTTTTATAAATGGACATCACCATTCCTTGATTCCCATAGATGCATGGTTCCTTGAAGTCTCCTTTGAACTGGTTTTACTGGTTCCCTCATTAATTAATGAGACAATAAAATCTTTAGTGGCATTTATTTTTAATTTGTATAAGAGTCATGCTCTTACCTTGTTTTTTAAAAAGTATCTTTTAAAGGCAAAGACTGTACATTAACTAAAGAAGCTAAGTCCTTAGAGACCCAAAAAATGAGACTATTTTTATTGGTTTTCAAATAAAAGTCAAAGGTATGACTTGTCCTTCAAAACACCTTACATTTATTAACTCATTTAACCTTCTCAGCAACTCTGAGAGTGAGGTACCATAACTATTCCCGTTTATAGATTATAAGAGGAAAACAAAATGAGGGGAAGTAACTTGTCTGTAATCAAGAAACAAAACCAGAATTTAAGACCTACGCATTTGGGCTCTAGAATCCATGTGATAAATCATCACACAACAGCACCGTACAAGATGTTCTTGCCAAAGGAAGACAGCACTAAACATTCATAGCTAATATTTAAACCAGGGATTCTCAGCCACAGCACAATTGACATTTGGGGTTGAATAATTCTTTGTTCTGAGGTGCTGTCCTGTGCATAGTAGGATGTTTAGCAGCACCCCTAACTTCTGTCTATTCAAGACCCCACCTCCCCCATCTCAATTGTGACCACAAAAATGTCTCCAGACATTGCCAAATGTCTCCTTGGAGGCAAAATTGTCCCTGGATGAGAAACACTGATCCAAACTAATCCTTAATACAAGCTAACAAAGTTAAATCTTTCACATATTAATAATTAAATCATTGTGAAGCAGTCAGAGAATTCTTCAAAATTTATGAAAACAGTCAAATCAATCAACAAGCTGATATACCAGTAGAAGACATATTTAGTGATGATTACCTTA